>NW_013667046.1:5429-10933 GCF_000517525.1 Limulus polyphemus
GGGCGAGCATATGATGGCGATTCGAACCCACGACCCTCAGATGGTGAGTCGAGCGCCCTAACCACCTGGCCATGCCGGGCCACACAGAGAAGGAGAAACATATCCTTGGTAGATTTAAACTCACCTTGTGGTATATATATATATATATTGTTTGTTAATAGTGTCACCAATATTTTCAAAGTATTTAGTTTTTAACCTAAAGCTTCCGTTTCAGTAATTCAATACTTTATGTCACTATGGTAAGCTTAACATTGCTCAGTATACTTTTACGACAGGAAATAGCCGCTTCTTAGTTTTGATTTATGGACAACCTAAGCCTATGTGGTGATTACGAACACAGTTCTAATTCATTAAGACTTTACCATCGATGATCTACTGCCACAGAACACGTTATAAACTAAAGGACAGTATTAAAGAAAAACAAAAACAATGGTCTTACTTTTGTTTCTCGAGAATTCATTATTTTGAAGGCTGTAAAAAAGATAAAAGGTTCAAAAGTGAGACGCGTTGCTAATGTCATTACATAAAACGTAAACGTAATGCAGGAATATTACTAGATGATGTAAGGAAATGTTTATAACACGTTTTTCAATACACTTACTGAAAAAATCCTAACCCTAAAACTAGTGATTCTAGTGGGAAATTATGCACAAAAACTAGTAACAATACAAATATAAGTTTACTGTTAAGCGCTTAGAACGTTTTTATTTAATAACCACCATATATTTTATTTCACACTTTTAATTTCTTCTCTAGAAAAAAGTGTTCAAGAAATTATTTTTTTAGTAATTAAATAAATGGCTAAACATATTGTTGACGTAAATATGATCGTACTGTGTGGTAAGTAAATGATAGATAAGAATATTTAGATTGTGAATCCGAAAATTTGTCGAGTTTTAAAGGTTAAAACAATAAATAACATATATGCCGGAATCTGCACACCAAAAACAGCGTGAGATTTATATATATACACACTGTAATAAGATGTAGAGATCGTCCCTATTCTATTACTATTTATGTTTTCATTGATTTTCTACGTTATCTAGTTCTGTGTTGCCATAGAAGCGGATTCAAGTTTGGAAGGCCAATTTCTTTTGTCACATAACAGCTACTGTTTTCATGAATTCATCTATTCTCATGTTCGTTTCCTCGCACATACTCTGTCTACTACTTATACGTTCTGACAGCAACAAGGAATCGCGTTTTATTTTATATTCCCAAACTATAAAACATTTAAGTACAGATCCCTATCTCTGAAATATGTGTGTGTCTTTCGCATGAGGCATTTTCTCCAGCTCATCATGGTTAAGTTTTATATATTTTCTTGGTTGTGTACACTTTATATATATATATATATATTATCAATCTGTAATCAAACACAATTTATGATGTTTTCTTTCAATCACTCTAAGCTATCAAAAATATAATTTAAAGTTTGAGTGCTCAAAGCTCAAGAGCTAACAGCAAATCGGAAATAAGACTGTATCGATTTGATGCCAAACAATAAAAGTTCATATAATATACGCACAAACAGTTACTTGATATTCTTATTCCTCTCATCGTGGAAACCAAAAGCGTCTTAAAATGTCGCACAAAACTAAACATTTAAATGGATATCCAAGTGAGCTTTATTTGGATTCTGCGACATTTTCATAACATTTCTACATTCTAACACGTGACACTTTTATACGACAGATGGCGCTATACCAAAAAAATGCTCAAAACCCTGAGATTCAAAGACTAACTGATTTAAAATCTAGTTCATCTCCAATTTTTAAGTAAAGAAATATACAATAAACGAATAGAAAATGTTAGTTCTTTAAGCTGAAAAGCAAAAGTTAATTTTCCGTTGTAGACCATATTCTCTAACATTTTCTAAAAAAAAAAATTGACAAGCCTCGATTTGATTCCAAATCCTCTCAACAAATTTTATCCATCTCCATGAAAAATGTTCAAGAAAAGCTGCATACGACACACACACATACTAAGCAACACATGGTATATACATGTATAGTTTCACAAAGGAACAAGCTAGCATTCATACCTCATTGAAAAAAATGTATAAAAAATTAACATTTTCTAAAAAAGATTTTTTTTAGGAACTGCACGAGGAGAGTGTTCAAATGGTACTGATATAAACTGTAATGTTTTTATTTATTAAAAGTGGTACCCTTTATTGAAAAAAATAAGTTTTTTTAAAACTCCAATTTTTTTATTACTATATTTACATGTTCCATCATAAAGATATAATCAAACCTTTACGTACAGTCCTAGTCCAGTCCGATAGATGGCGCCACATTGTATTTATTATTTCGGTCACATACATAGATAGACACATATATATACGCTATATATAATAAGATTTGGATATTATTGCTTTGTTACGCACATTAGCAACATTACGCCAATTAAATTTGTCCTAAAAATGAATATAAACCCTATAACCCGAGCGCTTTCGAAAGGTTTGTTTCTTTGTTTGTAATTAAGCACAAAGCTACACCAAGGATTATCTGTGCTCTGCCCACCACGGGTATCGAAACCCGGATTCTAGCGTTGTAAGTCCACAGACATACCGCTGTGCCACTGGGGGGCCGCCGACTTTTAAAAGGCACACACATTATCACGCTAACTGTTAATATTTTTTTCTAAAATATATTGTTCTACAATATATGTATGTGTAACAAACAATTTTCTCTAGATAAACAATAGAAACAGTGGATGAAATATACTTGTAATAAAAAAGCAATTTCCACAACATTTCGTACCTAGATCCTTATTCAGGTATAGTGTCTAACAACATTTTGACACCATATACCCAATGAAGGGTGTAATCCAGAAATGTTGTGGAAATTAAATTTCATTGTAGGTGTGTTTCATCCACTATATCTTTGTTCATTTGTTTTAGCGCAAAGCTGCACAATAAGCTGTCTGTGTACTATCCACCACGTGGAATCATACCTCGGATTTTAGCATTTTAAGTCCGTAAACTTATCGCTGACCCACTCGAGAACTCTACCGTGTTTATTATTTTCCAAACAAAATCTATTTTTGCACAGTTTTTCGAGTGCTTGTTTTCTAATTGTTTAAGCACAAGGAGATTTCTTGATGAAGAACGAGATTTTTGTTAATAACTGCCTAGCCCCCTAGTGGCACAACACTTAACTTCAAACAAACAATCAAAATAACTGTTAAATCACAATAAAAATAAAACTCATAAAACAATAAATGTCTTCCTCATCTAACTGTCGGGGCGCTCGACTCGCAATCTGAGGGTCGCGGGTTCGAATCCCCGTCCCGCCAAACATGCTCACCCTTTCAGCCGTGGGGGCGTTATAATGTGACAGTCAATCCCACTATTGGTTGGTAAAAGAATAGCCCAAGAGTTTGCAGTGGGTGGTGATGACTAGCTGCCTTCCCTCTAGTCTTACACTGCTAAATTAGGGACGGCTAGCGCAGATAGCCCTTGTGTAGCTTTGTGCTAGATTCCAAACAAACCAAACCTTTAACATTCCATACGGGCGAATGACGTATCTGCTAAAACAATGGCGTCATCTTTCTGGCACAGTTAATTCCGTGTTGACTGATAATATTGCCATTGGATTGAGGGGCGGTGTACTATATCAGAGAGAGTAATGAATAACGATCTTTAGGTATGCAGCCGCTGGACTACGACTGTTTCATTCTTCAGTCTTTCTTCGTTAGATTCATAACGTGGCGGATACCATATTTTTGAAGAAGAAAGAAAACACATAATCATTCTTTTTCTTCATTGTTCACGACTGTCTTTTTTTACAACTTAAAGTGAAGGGATTAACAATCGATAAGATGGTGAAATATACACGATTTTGTTTTATTCTTTATTGTCAGGTAATCGTTTTTCGCGTTATAGAACACCTGTCAATTTGGTTAGATCGCCACCTGAAAAACCAACATTTAAAAGGCCTTTTCACAGCCTTTGTTGCTGATGTTTTGATACGTTCATGCATTGATTATCAGTCTTTACTAGATGAACACGCAAGGTATACAATAGGGAAAGATTTTTATAGCGCATATAGTATTGTATTAAAAAGTTCTATTTGTAGGATCCATAATAAAACAAACTTATCATCTCTGCTTGAAAAGTTTAATGGATTTATTCTCTATGTACTTTAATAACATCATTATAAAACTTCCAGATAACATTATTTTTAAATCAGAAGGCTTTATCTAGTACTTACATAAAATACTAAAAGAACCCCGCATGAATTACAGCGTCTTACACTCTAGTCTTACACTGCTGAATTAGGGACGGCTAGCGCAGATAGCCCTCGTGTAGCTTTGCGCGAAATCCATAACAAACAAACGAACCAAAAATCCAATACCACCAGAAATGCCACGCTATTAAAGTACTACTGCCAGAAATGCCACGCTATTAAAGTACTACTGCCAGAAATCCAATACCACCAGAAATGCCACGTACCACGATATTAAAGTATTACTGCCAGAAATCCGATACCACCAGAAATACCACGCTATTAAAGTACTACTGCCAGAAATTTTCTGGTGGTATCGGGTCTGTGCTATGAAACTGCACTATAATACAAAAGTTTCAGAACAGAATAACTTGGGAAATAAGTTCGTGTTAGCTTCTAGGGCCTCCCAAAAATAAGAAGTTTGACCACCTTTGGTGCTAATTACAGCCTAACACCGACCATCTACTGTTAGTGTATATCTAATGGAATATACTGTTACTCCTTGGGTAAGACAACTCAAAATACAGAGATATTTTGATGTTTCTTTCTTCTTCTCCTCATGTTTCGTTTCAAAAAAGCTTATTCTGTATTTTAAATGTCTCAAACTACTGGTGGACCCAAAGTGTGGTACGACATGGTGCATTATCAAATGTAAAGAGGTGTGATATGTATCTATGCAACTCCATCAATGTAGGTGGTATAGGGTTGTTCAGTGTGTCACAGTACGACAAGAAATTCGCGGCTTCTGTATGTAATAACTCTAAACTAGCTAAACCACGCCCATAGTATCATACTTTCACCATCATTCTTCACAGTTGAGGTGGCACAGTTATATTAAAATTGTTTTCTAGTTGGCGATAAAACTAAAACTCGTGTATCTATATAAAGTATGAAAGTTTCAGTTGTTCTTCACATCAACTTCGTTCTCCTAATTCTGTGAATAATAAAATCTTACAGTCATAACTCTGATGAACATCAACTTATGGACAGCAGTCCATCCAGCAGCATTGAACCCTTTGCACAAAGTGGATCCGCTGAATTGTACTCCTGGAACACCAGAAAGTCGAAAGCAGTGAATCTAATGCTACGTATATGATATAATTTCATCAGCATATCCTATGATCTGAGGAGTGTGTAATTTTGATCAGTTAGGATGATATTCCAGCTTGGCCTATCCGGTGATCTTCCGTTTTTTTCAGCAAATTATCCACAATGAATTTCGGTATTAGTTAACTGTTCTTCTTTCACACTAGATTAGGCCTGGCATGGCCA
>NW_013667046.1:11933-25514 GCF_000517525.1 Limulus polyphemus
AAGAATTACAACATAATATACGAACATGAAAAAAATTTATTACCCTCCAAGTTGTCCCCCCCCCCAGTGGTACAGCGGTATGTCTGCGGACTTACAACGCTAGAAACCGGGTTTCGATACCCGTGGTGGGCAGAGCACAGATAGCCCATTGTGTAGCTTTGTGCTTAACTTCAAATAACTGAAACTCCACATAACTTGTACCCCTGTGGGACAGCGGTAAATTTACCGGCTTACAACACTAAAATGTGGGGTTCGATTTTCCGCAGTGGACACATCAGATAGCCCAATGTGGCTTTGCTCTAAAATAACCAACCAACCACTTAACTATATTGTAAGAAAACATATCTTTTGATATACTTCGTTAGTACCATCAGCTTAAGAGAACAGAAACTTAAAATGGTAAGATGAAGAATATATATCTAGCACTGGTTGTGTGATGTTTAATATATTAAACATTTAACATATATAACGACAATAATGGCTGGAGACGGCTTGAATGGGTAATGAAGAAAAAAAAAACTTTAATATAACAGCAAATGGACAACGTTTCGACAAGGTTTTGTCATCATCATAGAACGACAATATTCTTTGATTTTTTTGTGTTTCTTAATTCACATCACTTGTTTGTTAATTTTGAATATGATTGTGCCTGTAACAATACTCAGTGTAAGAATCTGACCAAAAACAACTGGATGAAATCACTCATTTTTATTAACTCTCAATCAACTTGTTTTATGAACTGTTCACTAGATGAGGAGTCCATATGTTGCAACGCATTTTAACAGTAAGTCACATGCATAAGGTTTGTTTGTTTGTTTTTGAATTTCGCGCAAAGCTACACGAGGGCTATCTGAGCTAGCCGTCCCTAATTTAGCATTGTAAGACTAGAGGGAAGGCAGCTAGTAATCACCACCCACCGCCAACTCTTGGGCTACTCTTTTTACCAACGAATAGTGGGATTGACCGTCATATTATTACGCTGAAAGGGCGAGAATGTTTGGTATGACGGGGATTCGAACCCGTGACCCTCAGATTGTGAGTCGAGTGCCCTAAGTGGTAAGTTGGGGATTAATATAAATGTCTTATTATTTTACTTGTTTTTCTCAATGTGCGTAAATAAAATTTATACATTTTTAAAAGAGATCTAAACTTAACAAGTTAGTTTTGTTGTTGTTGTTATATTTTAGGTAGCACTCTAAGAAAATATATCTATCTCACATATATAGAGATTGGTCGGTATCTGTATAAAATATAGTTATAATGGGGTTTTGATGACGAGAAAGGAGGGGTGAAAGTGTTAATGGGGGGAAAAACATCAATTTCGTTTTTCTTGTGTCGTGACCCAAAATGAGTCTCTGAATGAACTGAAAAATGAAATAATAACCCGGTGGGGAACACTAAAGGCCTCCTACAATTCTGGCGCTTGAGAACTAATTTTCTGTTGCCAGTTTCACTGAAAGTGTAACAACCTATAACATTCGAGTGAACAGCGTCTTAATTATGTATGATTTATTAAATTTGCACCACACAGTTTTAGACTAGCTGACAAATACCGGAAGAATAATACTTGAGTTTAGAGTTTGTGTTACATTAATTGGAAATGTATGATTTAACACGCCCTACAGTGGCTCAGTGCATGGTTCCAGTGTGTAGTACATAAACACATCACACAAATTAGTGGCCTTGCACAATATTTTGTTATCGCAAAATAACATTTGGTCATCTAATTAGAGTCTTAATTTATTGTCCTAAACAATATTTTGTTACAGCAAAATAACAGTTAATAATCTATTTGAGTTTAATTTAGTGCCATTGTGTTAAATCTTGTCATCGCAAAATAACAGTTGGTCATCTATTTAGACTTTTAATTTAGTGGCCTTGTGCTATATCTTGTTATCGCAAAATAACAGTTGGTCATCTATTTAGACTTTCAATTTAGTGGCCTAGACAATATTTTGTTATCGCAAAATAACAGTTGGTCATCTATTTAGACTTTTAATTCAGTGGCCTTGCGTTATATCTTGTTATCGCAAAATAACAGTTATTCATCTATTTAGACTTTTAATTTAGTGGCCTTGTGCTATATCTTGTTATCGCAAAATAACAGTTATTCATCTATTTTGAGACTTAATTGAACGGCCTTGCGCTATATTTTATCGCAAAATAATAGTTATTAATATATTTTGAATCTTAATTCAGTGGCCTTGCGCTATATTTTATCGCAAAATAACAGTTATTAATCTATTTTGAGTTTTATTTTAGTGGCTTTGCGCCATATCTTGTTATCGCAAAAATAACATTTAGTCATCTACTTTGAGTATTAATTTAAAAAAACATTTTGGATGGGATAAGTCAGCTCAGAGTCTACCTGTATCCCACTCCATTGGCATACAATCAATTAGCGGATTACATGGTCTGATTACCCTACTGTTCCAAATCTCGTATATTCTTAGCCTGACACTGGGTGTTTCAAAAGCATTAGTTATTTTGCAACAATTAAACAAAAACAATACAGGTTAGGGCACTCGTTGGTAAAAGAGTAGCCCAACTGTTAGCGATGGGTGGTGTACACTAGCTGTCTTCTCTCTAATTTATCACTGCTAAATTATTATGAATTAATTAAATGCTACAGTATGTTGAAAGGAGATGTTATTGTTTTTACTACGGCACTGTTTTTTCAATCACCATGCTAAACTTGTAGGTTGGGGGGGGGGGGCTCAAACTTTTTATTCACATCAAGGGAGCCTCAGACTAGAATAGTTTGGGAACTATTGTGTTCAAATTACAGAACTACTGCTCTTTTGCGTAATGTGGTTGTGACAAGAGTAAACTTCATATACTATGGTCGTGATAAGTATTTATTCTTACATTATATGATTGTGATCAGTGCGTACCTTTAACATTGCAAGTGCCACAAGTACGCACATCTTAGACTACTAGGGTGACAAGTACGTACATCTTAGACTACTAGGGTGACAAGTACGCGCATCTTAGACTACTAGGATGACAAGTACGCACATCTTAGACTACTAGGATGACAAGTACGTACATCGTAGACTACTAGCGTAACAAGTACGCACATCTTAGACTACTAGGGTGACAAGTACGTACATCTTAGACTACTAGGGTGACAAGTACGCACATCTTAGACTACTAGGGTGACAAGTACGCACATCTTAGACAACTAGGGTAACAAGTACGTACATCTTAGACTACTAGGATGACAAGTACGCACATCTTAGACTACTAGGGTGACAAGTACGCACATCTTAGACTACTAGGGTGACAAGTACGCACATCTTAGACTACTAGCGTAAGAAGTACGTACATCTTAGACTACTAGCGTAACAAATACGTACATCTTAGACTACTAGGGTGACAAGTACGCACCTCTTAGACTACTAGGGTGACAAGTACGCACATCTTAGACTACTAGGGTAACAAGTACGTACATCTTAGACCACTAGGATGACAAGTACGCACATCTTAGACTACTAGCGTAACAAGTACGCACCTCTTAGACTACTAGAGTGACAAGTACGCACCTCTTAGACTACTAGGGTGACAAGTACGCACATCTTAGACTACTAGCGCAACAAGTACGCACGCATTATTCAAAAGCGCTCCATTCTCCGTGTCGCTAAAATTTCTGGATCTGAGACTAACTACTGCTTCTACTGTTAATCCAGTATCAACTATCCTATTATGAATTAAATTTTCATATGCATAAACGTTTATTATTTGATATCTTTTTGGTTATTTTTCGCTCTACGCGAACTAGATTCATACAGAGCCCGGCATGGCCTAGTGGTTAGCAAGCTCGTACTGTGAACCGAGGATCTTTGGTACGTGGCCCGTTACCACCAAAGTGCTTTCTGCACTCTGGGAATGAGAGTGATCTATAAGAGTGACTGTCAAATCTGTAAGTTCAGATAAGAGCAAACAAGATTAGGATGTTTGTATTGATCAGCTGGGTTCCATCTAATCTAGATAAAATATAGGAACAGTTATACGTACACAGCCCATTCGGCAGCATTGCTCGAAAATCCAAAAGAACTTAAACATAATGTAGCACTATTTCCGTATTCAAAATGTTTGCTCAAGATGAAAACTTTGAGAATAATTACTAATGTATTCTTAATCTGTTTACAAGTCTGGCACTAGTTATAGCCAAAATGTAAAAATGTACCCTTTTCCTATTTAATCCTAGCAATAATCTCACTCTTCACAATCCTAGCAATAACCTCACTCTTCGCAATCCTAGCAATAATCTCACTTTTTTACAATCCTGGCAATAACCTAACTCTTCACAATCCTAGCAATAACCTCACTCTTCACAATCCTAGCAATAACCTCACTCTTCACAATCCTAGTAATAATCTCACTTTTTTACAATCCTAGCAATAACCTCACTCTTCACAATCCTAGCAATACCTCACTCTTCACAATCCTAGTAATAACCTCACTCTTCACAATCCTAGTAATAATCTCACTTTTTTACAATCCTTGCAATAACCTCACTCTTCACAATCCTAGCAATAATCTTACTCTTCACAATCCTAGTAATAATCTCACTTTTTTACAATCCTAGCAATACCACCACTCTTCACAATCCTAGCAATAACCTAACTCTTCACAATCCTAGCAATAACCTCACTCATCACAATCCTAGAAATAAACTAACTCTTCACAATCCTAGCAATAACCTCACTCTTCACAATCCTAGTAATAATCTCACTTTTTTACAATCCTAGCAATAACCTCACTCTGCACAATCCTAGCAATAATCTCACTCTTCACAATCCTAGCAATAACCTCACTCTTCACAATCCTAAAAATACCTAACTCTTCACAATCCTAGCAATAACCTCACTCTGCACAATCCTAGCAATAACCTCACTCTTCACAATCCTAGCAATAACCTCACTCTTCACAATCCTAAAAATAACCTAACTCTTCACAATCATAACAATAACCTACACTCTTCACAATCCTAGCAATAATCTCACTCTTCACAATCTTAACAATAACCTCACTCTTCACAATCCTAAAAATAACCTAACTCTTCACAATCATAACAATAACCTAACTCTTCACAATCTTAACAATAACCTCACTCTTCACAATCATAACAATAATCTCACTCTTCACAATCTTAACAATAATATCTCATTCTTCACAGTTAAATCAAGCATCTATTTAAAGATAACACATCTAATCTAACTCAGTAATAATTCTTACTTCCTTTTGAAACTAGAGTGTCGAAAAACAACAACACATTTTGGTTTTCTCAACCATATGATAAATGTTATCGCTGTTTGTTTTAACCTGGTTGTTTGTCTTGATACAATAGTTGTGGTTTTTGCTAAACTTGATCATGTTTGGGTCTTAATCGCGTTGACTTTCTTGTCTTTCGATAAACTAATCGAATCGTGTATTTTCCGAGTGGTATGTAACAGTTTGACTGCAAAGAGAAATGACATATGCATTTACCCGTTTTACATTGTAAACACTCACCGATATACCATGCCATTCTACACTGTAGCTTTAACTGGAATACTGGAAGAAGCAATACATCGATCGCAAATTATAAAGTAGTTTTGTTGAGACATATTTAAGGCGTATTGGTAAACAAGTCAAAGTACTTAAAAATCGAACAAGTCTCATATTTTTCCCAAAACACCGCTCTATACACTTCCCTGAAAGTCTTTGTTTACGTTAACGTCTCAACGACTTTTTACGACATCTATAACCGTGACTAAGTTTTCAAGTGTGTTTATCTAAACTTCGAATTATACAAGTACAAACGGAAAGGGACGGTAAAAAATATATTGATCTATGGTGCCAAGAGAAACGCGTCACAAGACACGTGCGTGATTTATGAGATCCTTTCTGAAGAAAGTTACAGTTAATCTGGTGAATTAATTATGAGTAAACAACTTGATCCACGTTTTACCCAGTAGCTGATACCTGGGTTGTCATGAAATGTTCGGGAACTTGTAGAAGTGTTGATAAAAGTCTGGTCGTGGGTTAATCGACCTTGAAGAAGCTATTGATTAAGTATTAATCAGGCATGGTGAAATAAGCTGAAAATATTGCCTGTAATGATGATACCGCCAACGTTTTCTCATGCCGGAATATTCGCAGTAATCCTTCATTTAAAATGTAGGCATATCATAAAGATATGGTAAAACTATTTACACTGCCATTTTGTGGGGGACGCATAATATAGTGTTACGTACATACATTATATGGTATAGTATCACGTACATTAAATGATATAGTGTTAAGTACGTAAATTTAATGGTATAGTGTTAAGTACGTAAATTTAATGGTATAGTGTTACGTGCATAAAATAATATAGTGTCATGTACATAAATAATATAGTGTCATGTACATAACTAATATAGTGTTACGTACATAAATAATATAGTGTCATGTACATAAAATAATATAGTGTCATGTACATAAATAATATAATGTTACATACATAAATAATATAGTGTCATGTACATAAATAATATAGTGTTACGTACATACATTATATGGTATAGTATCACGTACATTAAATGATATAGTGTTAAGTACGTAAATTTAATGGTATAGTGTTACGTGCATAAAATAATATAGTGTCATGTACATAAATAATATAGTGTCATGTACATAACTAATATAGTGTTACGTACATAAATAATATAGTGTCATGTACATAAAATAATATAGTGTCATGTACATGAATAATATAGTGTTACGTACATAAAATATATAGTGTTATGTACATAAAATAATATAATGTCATGTACATAAAATATATAATGTCATGTACATAAATACTATAGTGTTACGTACATAAAATAATATAGTGTCATGTACATAAAATAATATAGTGTCATGTACATAAATAATATAGTGTTACGTACATAAAATAATATAGTGTCATGTACATAAAATAATATAGTGTCACATACATAAAATAATATAGCTTCACGTACATAAAGTAATTTATTTTTTCCCACTGGAAAATTCTAATTTTGTTGCACAATTTTTATCTTCAAAACTTAGCTAAGCCTTTTCTTCTTATGCTAGATAAGTAGTGTTACAAACAGATAATATTCAATTGAGAATAGATATGTGAAACTAATGACAAAATAATAAACTTTTGATTTACGTTAAAATATTCACTCTTTGGGGATTTAATTTATGAAATAATTGTTTGTTTTTAATAAGGACAAAGCTATACAATGGGCTAACTGTGCTGTGTCCATGGCAAGCATCAAAATACATCTTTTAGGGCTATAAGTCATCAGCACTGAGCCATCGAGGAACTTAAGAGGTAATATTTAACGAGTTTTCTCGCTAGTTTACTGGTTTTCTTTTGTTTTTTATTGTTGTTGTTATAATTGTCGTTTAAATACCCACCTGTTTTGTGTTCCTTTTCTCTTACTCCCCGCAGCATAGCTTACTGTCTGTTTAACCATTTAGCTAACTACTAACGCAAGCTTCTCTGTATCTTCATATCTAGTTACTAGTGTGCTTGTCTATTCTCTCAACTACCCATCTATTTTTTGCTTGTTTTTAATTTTTCAACTTAACAACGTGACTTCCTGTCTAAGATCGGAATGTGGTCTAATGGCTGCTGATCCGAATATAAAAAGTTCGAACCGCGATATGCCTCTGAACGCGCTCCACACTTCTAGCTTCGCATACGTTATAATAGTGACGGTAACTGCTGATATTCGGTTAGGAGTAACCGTATGATAGGCGATGTGTGCTACAGCTTTGTTCTCTTCCTTTACTCACCAGCTCAAATTAGGAATGACTATGTCTGCACCTTAAGGATCTCTGGCCTGACCAATTAGTCTATGTATCACATGTGGTGTTTTTCAGGTTAAAAATACAAGATATGATTTATCTACCTACTTACATAATCTTTGGTTTTTATTTCTTGCTATTTATATAAATTCTAGTGTATTTTTAAGTCTATTGATATATCTAGCATTTTATGTATTGTTCTTTATGGTTTTTGTGTGTGTGTGTGTGTGTGTTTTATTTGTTTTTACCTTCGAGACACATCGATATACACACCTGCGTGTATATATATCCAATTTCTTATATAGTTGGTTATCTCTTGTAAAGCATAGTTTTCTGTATATATATATATATAAATTTAATTTAAGCAAACATCGATATTAAAATAAATATATAATAATAACTCCGTCACACAAGCGCTTGGTTTGAGGTTTTCACGTCACAAATACAATTCAATTTGTCATTTCTATTTTTCCACCATTCTTTCTGACATTTATACAAAAATCTGAGTCAGCTGCAAGTCATATATTCAAAAACTGTCTATAACGTGAGATCGAGATATTTTTAACAGTATAACTTCTATCAAGCTTTCCCCAATCCAAATTATACTAGCTGTTCGTCAACATAAATAGTGTCATCCCTCCGATAGTCGTTAATGAGGCATCAAAAACGTCTAATTGTAGTGTTATATGAGAGAAGACGTGGCTATTTTATACCAACATATATATGTTCTAATCGTGTGTGAAAGAGAAACCATGAAGGTTTCCAGCAATATATATAGTCCACTTGTAAACCAGTGCAAGTATTAGGTATGGTCATTTTACATATAAACATATAATAAAACAGTTAGAACGTAGCTGTTAGATAAGGTCAAGTAGTCTTTTTCTGTAGTTAATAGGTATCATTATAAATTAAAATGAACTACAATTCACGGTTGTAAACAACATGGGTAAAACTGAAAAGTCATTCATTGTTAGTGTTCGGAGCGAGTGTGGATGTTTTTGTTGTTGTTTTTGACCTACACTCACTCTGAACCATTGCATCAACTAGCATTTTTAATCTGCAAAAGTAAAAAAAAAAACGTTTGTCTATAATTGCTGAACATCATCGGCAATTACATTTGGACCATTCAGTGTTCCTCATGTTGTTCACACTGTGGACTTTAGTTGTTAAGTGAGGTCACGTAATTTTTCTTATATGGACTGTAGCAAGTATGTGAGGCCAAATAGTAATTTCTACGTAGGTTATAGCACTTAGATGACGATTTCTACGTAGGTTATAGCACTTAGATGACGATTTCTATGTAGGTTATAGCACTTAGATGATGTAAAATGATATTTTTGTGTCCATATTGTACCTGTTAATTCAGGCTAGTTACTCTTTTCAACTGCTGTTATCAAATCAAGCCAATCAGTCTTTCTTATGTAGATTAATGCTTCTAAGTCAGACCAGTTTGTCTTTCCTGTGTACACTGTAGAAGTCAGATAGACTAAGGTGGTTCCTCCCCATATAATTTCAGCTTTTAGATAATACAAGTATAAAAAACGTGATTTGGTCGTTTTCATTAAATAGAAGTTTGCGACGTGTATGATATTGGAGTTAACTTTTCACACATAGCGTAGCATTATATAACCAACAACTGACATATTACACTCCAGAAGTTTTCGCATAAAAATTTTACACTTTGGTATTTGGTATCGGAACTGTAAATAGAGTGGACTTTGATGCATTGCCTGTCGCACTTCGTGATTTATAAACCTGAAGAAACACGCACACTACCCTTCATTAGTACTAAATTACTACTAAACTGACAATTTTAGTTAACGTCTAGTTAAAATTGTGCATCTTAAAGTGTGTTTAGAACTACTGATTGGTTGGAAAGAAATTATTCAAAAGTTACTTTAAGATATTTCCTTTCGTTACGAAATACATCATGTTTTGCCACTGAGTGGTGTGGTTTTCCTCTATGCAACTAATATGTCGTACCTCGTCAAATTGCCTATTAAACATATATCCTCTTAAATAGATCTTGCAGTTTCGCACTAAGTGAGTTCGACGTTAAGACAATTATAGCACTTAGTCCACTAGATGGCGTCATGAGGATACTACTTTATTATATGGCTTTATGGGTTTTTTATTATTAAAGGCTTTAAAGGATTCCATCTAACTTCAATTCTCGCTCGATACTAAAACTTATGTCTTTTGATTTTTATGTTTTATACTGATATAAATTTGTTTATAAGATACTTTAAGTATAATTTTTGGAATATTTGAACCGAGTTTTTTTTCTCTCTTAGTTTACTAATGTTTAAAGCCACCTTCATTTTTTTAAGTTTAATTGTTTTCAGTTATTTTATGAGTGAAAAAGGTGTTAGAAAACTGAACTATTTGAATTCGAAATTAAGTAATAGTTAATGTTCTACAAGATATTAAAAAAGAGGTTATTGATAAATAATCGAAAAATCAATAGCTTTTGTTACAACTCTCGGTATAAAGAGCTGACCAAAAAAGAAACCGGTGCAATCCCCTTTTCTATGGCAAAAACAGAAGTGATCCCTATAGTAATTAATTAAATTAGCTGCAATACTGATGTTATTTTTGGTTACATTTTTTTATGTGACTCATATGTTACTAGGGATCCTGTAAACAACAAAGTAATGGACCACAAGCAATGTGGTGCGTAAATATCTTAAAAAAAATGGTTCTAAAAATCGAAGGAGGTTCGCACGAAGCTCATGATTGAGTCACGAGTAAACACTGCTGTTCCCTAAAGTTTCAAACAATAACAAAAAAAAATTAACAATCGATCTTATATCAGATTCTTTGTCTTCCGGTTCTTGCTTTTATAAAGTATGTCATGCTGTTGTGTCCATTCAGTAACATATTGATAACATTCCTTCAAAGCAGCGAGCTTCACTGATTTAGAAAATGATGGTTCTTTGTGTATAATTAACCACCTTTCTTATTTTCTTTCCTTTAATTAGAGCACAATACTCTTACTATTGAAAGGAAACTTGTCAGGTGAGGTTATTGAAGCTCGTAAGTCAGTATTTCAGGGAAACAAAATGCCCAAGGGCAATTCTGAGATAAGTAAGGTACATATGGTGTTGTTACGAGTGTACGGCTCCATATGGTTAAATATATATATATATGTGTGTATCAAGCATGATAAACAGGTATATAAACATGGCAAACTAAATAACTTATGAAATATAAAGACAGTTCAATATACAGATGAAACTAAGTATATTTTATAAAGATTGAGAGATATATTGTTGGACATCGCTAAGATGGATAAAGTTTCTTTGTGACAATACATGTTTATTTGTTTTCGAATCTACTAAGAAAAGAATCTGATAAACTTAACCTCTTTAATGCCCCAAATCTCTTCTCGGAGCTCAAACTATTGTATCTAAATTAACACAGGCTTTACAAAGGCTTTTACAAATTACTCGACATGAAACACAACGAAAACTCTCTATTCAAGGTTAGCTACGTTACACTAAGTACCTCCCTTATTGTCTAATAAAGTATCCGTTTCGAAATGGTTTTAAAATAAGGTCTGATAATTACATCAGGAAGTTTAAAACATTAATAAGGATGTGAAAGCACTTGACTCACAGTAAGTCACTTTGATCAAATAGCTGGCGCTGAACTGAACTGAGGATCGGTTCTAACTGGTTGAGGCTTCTGTATCTATGGAAGACAAGGCTCTGTTTAGTGAACCATCTACTCAAGTAAATGGAAAATGATAATTCTACGGTAACTTAATTTGATACTTACAAAACACCTTATTTCAGTATTACACGTGGATTTAACTCACTCTTTAAATTTTTAACATACTAGATAAGATATACATAAAAATTACAAGTCTATTTTGACAAACTTTGTGACCCTGCGAAACGGAAAACGTTACAAGGACAGAGAGAAAATTTGACTTCCAATAAACTTTAAAACACCTCTAGTGGCTTACACGCACACACACACACACATATATATATACAGAGGTTGAGTACGGGATATTAAAACAGCCTGGAGTCTCGCCACATCATTGCAATCCATGTTGGCATGTTCGGACATGCTCTATTTGACGACCGTGCATCTTAAAAGTCCACCAGTGGCACAGCTGCATGTCTGCGGACTTATAACGCTAGAAAGCAGGTTTTGATACTCGTAGTGGGCAGAGCACAGATAGCCATTGCGTTGCTTTGTGCCTAAGTACAAATAAACAAACAAGCATCTTAAAAATAGCCCTGTAGCATAGTTTCCATTGCAAAAACCTCCAAATCAACCCCCCCTCTTGAGGATTTTCATACTCTCTCTAATATACTAGGAGGACGACGATTTCCCAGCTAACAGCTAGATCGCACAGAAATCCATAAGCGTTGCGTCCAACGAACTGACCTGTACGACTTCTTATAGAATAACATGGATACTCGTTTCGTTGTGTACTATTCTCTAAGCCAAGTGGGTGGCTTTTGCCATTGACATTTCTGTTCGTGAATCCTTATATGTTACAAGTCGCCAGACTTTGCTTACCATGGCTGGATGGGTTACGACTTGTTGCGAGTCTCTTTCTGGATCTTCCTAGTGTCTCAAGTTGATCCATGTTTCTTTATTTTCTAGTTTCACTAAATCCAATGAATATGCCCCTCTTAAAAGATTTTAAACCTCCGATCTGAACACGTGTTTATTATCTGAACTTAGGAAAGAGTTATCACCTACCCTCCTCAAAAGCGATAAATTTTCGCTGGCATCACTCTACCTACAAAACACCAAACAATGTTAACATTTAATTCCATGCCGTTCTAACGCGATTTTATATCGGCCTGTGGTTGTGATGTAACTTCCTGATTTCTATATCCAAAGTCGTTTTAATATAACGTACACAAACCTGTATTATACAGGTTTCATTATAAGAAACGTTAAGTGCGACGGACTCCAGAATTAAACGTTTCTTGTCATCAGTGCTTCGGTATCACACTCTCAAGAAGATGTTTTGACTGCTATATTTACAAACCTCAAAGTTCAACTAACGTGGTTAGGATGAGAATGTGTTCAATGTTATATAAAAAAAAGGGTATTCACCAAGATTGAAGACCAAAAAAAAATACATGGAAGAAAAACTGATCAAATTTATCATTTTCTCTTGTCTTCTGAATCCCTGCTGTATAATAAAGTAACTAGAGTCTTCACAATTCAGTTGTAAACATACAGATATGCATTTTGTTAACGTATAAACTTCAGCGATGAATAAACATTGAAGGAGGATTAACTTGTTAATGATTGATATTTATCATTGCATATATTAATTCCATATTTTAATTTATTCAGTGAGTTTAACTTATCACTCGCCTCTTGTGTTTACATTGAACAGATAATTCCCTAAAATGATAAATATTAAAGACGTTCGTTGTTTTACAGATGTAACTTTATTGTAACAGAACGAAACGGGCTGACATGTCGATTAGACTACGAACTTGTTTGATCTCAAATGAATTTTCAATTATATATGATCGACGTGTAGGAAAACAATGATGCAAGATATAACAGTTTAATAAGTATATTCAAAACATTGTCATTTTTATCTTGTTTTTAAGAATAAATTCAAACGTAACGAAATACTTTACTGGTGCATAAAATTTCAGACTATGTCTGTAAAGAGGTTGTCATTCATCCCAGAGGTTCAGCAGTAAACTTGAGTATTTAAAATTCGGAATTCGAACCTTGTGATAGATACAGCGCAGATCCGTGGGGACGTTATAATGTGAC
>NW_013667046.1:26468-27936 GCF_000517525.1 Limulus polyphemus
TGTCCATCAGCAATGCCATTGATCTATTGTAATGACAGCATGATTATTTTCCTCATTCTCATGAAGCTTGCTACAATCGTGTTTCATATTCGGAGAAATTGACGTAGTTTTGGCACAATCGCTGTTTTGAGTTAAAACTAAGGTTTTATTGTGCTTTGGCTTATCACTAATGCACACGTTTCATCAGGTTTGGATCATTCTTGGCCTTGAATATCTAACCCTAAATGAAATTATGCTTCTCTATGGCACTGGTTGCTTAGCACCGTAGTTACCTTGAATATCTAACCCTAAATGAAATTATGCTTCTCTATGGCACTGGTTGCTTAGCACCGTAGTTACCTTGAATATCTAACCCTAAATGAAATTATGCTTCTCTATGGCACTGGTTGCTTAGCACCGTAGTTACCTTGAATATCTAACCATAAATGAAGTTACGCTTGTCTATGGCACTGGTTGCTTAGCACCGTAGTTATTACTGAAATTATTTAGCAGGTAGCCATTTGTGTGTTAAAAACAAAGTCAAAACTTCAGTTTCTCTTAAAGATTCATCCCTAGCGGCTTAGCAGTAAGTCAGAAGGTGTTACTAACGCTAAAACTGGGTTTCGACACCCGTGGTGGGCACTGCACAGATAACCCGCTGTGTAGTTACGCGCTTAACAACAAACAAACATTCTTAAAGATTTCATTGAAAATGCACACCGGTAAAATAAACTTGAATCGCTCGTTGTTCTTGAAGTTACCAGTTCTATTTCTGTGTATCTGTATATAATAAACTGTTAAGTAACTATTCCTTACAGTGTTTCACAGCCCTTTTATGATTAATTACCTTTAGTCACATTCATTGAATAAAAGAAAAAAATTAGAGGCGTATTTCCATTAGCTAAATGTGGTTGATTGAATTATTGTCATTAAGGGAGAGTTAATTCTCACGGATGAGTAATTTGCATCATTCCAGAAGAGACACCACTTTGTTTGCGTCGAGATGCTCGTGCGATCTATGACTATTGCTTCTTCCAATAATATGGTCTTATCATTCATAGCTCCAATACTGGCCGAGATGACGATTAAAAAGGAAATAAAAAACAATAAAAGGATTTTCTCGTTTTGTTACAAACCACAGAACCGTTAATCGACTCATCTGAGCGAAGCCTGAGGGAAACGCATTAGAGGAGAAGATTCATTTGAATATAAAAACAAATTAGGATTGATAATAATTGATTTTAACTTTAACCTTCCTTCTCTAGTTTTATTTACCCATGCAATGAAAACATTTTTAAAAGTATTTGTGCCACGTTTAGTGTTAACAGCATTCAGATGAAGAATGGGGAATAAACTCTGTTACCGACTCTTCTTCAAGAATGTCATCGTAATTAATTTGTAATTATAGATACACTTTAACCTATGGAAAAAATAAAAACTCTGTTCAACTGTGGTGGATAGATAGATATTTATGTAACGTGAGCCCCCC
>NW_013667046.1:28342-30212 GCF_000517525.1 Limulus polyphemus
TTTGTGCTTAATTACAAACAACATAATGCCCCCAGTGGCACAGCGGTATGTCTGCGGACTTACAAAGCTAGAAACCGGGTGTAGCCCATTGTGTAGCTTTGTGCTTAATTACAAACAACATAATGCCCCCAGTGGCACAGCGGTATGTCTGCGGACTTACAAAGCTAGAAACCGGGTGTAGCCCATTGTGTAGCTTTGTGCATAACTTCAAACAAACAAACCTGAACGGTACTATATGTGGACATAGACTAAACGGTTAGTTATAACAACCCGTAAATTTGAACTACTGATCAGACAGAGGGCACCGGCTGTTACAAGGGCTTTACGGGCAATTGAACGAATAATGGGATTGATTATCACTTTTATAATGCGTCCACAGATGAAAATGCGGAGAGTGCTCAGCGGCATCGCGTCTCGAACCTTAAGTCTTCCAATCCGTCAGATATCGAAAGGCCTTTTTGAGCGGATTCTGTGGTTCTCGGATATATTGTATCTTCCACGTATTGGTTAGAGTCTGATTACAATATAAACATTTGGTTTCGCCGGAATGTTTTTTGTTTTGTTGTTTTTTTCATTTTTATCCGTGGTTTAATATATTAACGAATCATAACAGACTGTCATCCAAGCATTTTTCCTGATATGTAATAAGCTATTTATAATGCTCAATAACGTTTTATTTTTATACTATTTTCAAAAACTCCATTTTTTTCATTATTGAATCATAATTTACAGATTAAGGTTATTATATTTTAAGATATAGCATTCTTAACTTGATGTTAAGCTCATTTTTATGATAAATATACAAGTTATTTGGATGCGATAAAGATAAAAAACAAGAGCTCAAAATTACATAAATATATCACCAAATACAATATCTTTAATTGTTATACATATAGTGTGAAGTCATATACTGTGTACCTCCGGAGTGTTGGTGCAAAGTGGGAGACTGTGAATGCTTCACTAAAAATACAATTATTAGAATATTTATAAAATATAATTAAATTTATCGTAATCCAACAAATCCTTAGTTTCCGTTTAATATCCCCCCTCAATTGTAAGTCTGTGGGTTTATAGCACTAATAGCCCATAGTTTCGATATTGGAAATGGGCACAGAGGGGATATCGATTTTCAAAACAGCGTTGTACGTAAAATAATGTGTTTTTTAGAGAGAAAAAAGTCTTAATTACACCTTTTATTCAACAACGTTGGGATAGTCCAAACAGTCCCTGAACGAAACTCATATTTATTATGGATTTTTGAACACATATGTATAAGACATAAAAATAAATGCATTTGAAGCACTATGTACGTCTGGTATTACGATTTTGCAACAGGTACCAAAGCCAAATTAGTGGAGTGCTTTTATTGTTGTTTGTTTTAAGGCAATGCCACACTTGGCTATCTGCTGTATCCACGGTGAGGAATAGAACCCTGGTTTTTGGCTTAGTAATTCTATATGCTTACTGCTGACACACCGGGGGACAAGAGTTCCTTTAGCTCGAAACAGTTGGAGCTTTGGAGTTCCTTTAGCTCGAAACAGTTGGAGCTTTGGAGTTCCTTTTTAGCTCCCTGGCCTTTTTTCCTTTCAGTTGTACACAAACGTTCATGTATTTCAATGTAATATCACAGCTTGAAGATAAATGTTTAGTTAATTCTATATAATAAATTTCAAAATTTCATTAGTAGTTGAGTACGAAGTGTAAGATAATTTCTACAGATCATTCAAAGTTTTGGTTTCTTTTGTTTGGCTTTTGATTTGTTAGTATCAATATAAAATTTTCATTATTTGTTTGTTTTGAATTAAGCACAAAGCTATACAAGAGGCTATCTGTGCTGTGCTCATACCGGGAATCGAACCCGGGTTTTTGG
>NW_013667046.1:30304-36026 GCF_000517525.1 Limulus polyphemus
TAGCGTTGTAAGTCCGCAGACATACCGCTGTGCCACTGGGGGGCAATTTTTTTCATGATAAAATGAATATACTATATTAATAAAATGTGTAAGTATACTGTGAGGGTAACAATATTTATCGTAATTTTTTTGTTAAGCACAAAGCTATACAAGAGGCTATCTGTGCTGTGCTCATCACGAGTATCGAAACCAGGTTTTTAGCGTTAAAAATCTTCAGACTTTACTCAAGCATTAGGATTCATCTGACTTATCTTGTCACAACTTTTATTTTAAAAGTAGAAAACTGTTTAAACATTTATCTTTCATTATATTTGACATACTTTTTGTTGTAAAAGTACAGATATTGTTTTATTTGATAACTATTGAAACAATCATATGTTTTTAGAACCAATACGCTTTTGCATATTGCCTGAAGCATGTTATTCTCATATCATTCTTGCAAGACTATGAATGCTTAACATGTTGCCTTGAGAGTTGGGGTTAAAATAATTTCTCCTTTGTATGTTTGTTTGTTTTGAATTTCGCGTAAAGCTAATTTAGCAGTGTAAGACTAGAGGGAAGGCAACTAGTCATCATCACCCACCGCTAACTCTTGGGCTATTATTTTACCACCGAATAGTGGGATTGACCGTAACATTATAACGCCTCACGGTTGAAAGGGCGAGCATGTTTGGTGTGACGTGGATTCGAATCCGCGACCCGCAGATTGCGAGCCGAGTGCCCTAACCACCTGGCCATGCCGGGGCCAGTAAAGAAAACTGTGAATCTCAAAACCAAATATGGTGCATCATCCTAATTACGTAAGATCCATCCCTCTCTTCCTCCTTACAAATAACACAGACCAATATATAGTGTAACTAACTTTCTAACTACAAGATAATGTTAAAAAAAATTGTAATACTTTTTGAAAAAAAACAAAAAACATTTGTTTTTAAAAACTTAGTTATCTCTAACAAATCAATCGTCTGATCAATCCTGTTCCTAGCAGTTCGTTCTGGTGATAAAGAACTGATGACAAATAAGTATTGCGAGAAACTTTTATTCTTTTAAAACTTTTGAAAAATTGAATAACCATTTTAGGATATGAGACAGCCAATGACATCTTTTATGGTTGATTTGTCTTCAAAACCACAGAATGTTCTGAAAATGCCAAACGATGAATTATATATATTGATGACTCCAAATGTTTCAAGTTTCATGGTATACTCTACAAATCCAGTTTTCAAACACTTTGTTTTATTCCAGGTTTTCACTACATAAGTTCAATATGCAAGTGACGCTATATTAATCAAACTTTGTTTTTTATATTACTTTCACGAAAATGATATTATTCTTTGGGAAAACAATTAGCACACAAAAGGCCTGAATATATATGTCTGAGCACGGATTATTCAGTTTTGTTGTTAAGCACACTTTTTAACTTTACATTACCTAAAGAATTACTGTAAGAAAACATTCAGAACAGAAAAAATAGCACAAAGTTTTTCCCTTACCCACAGACATTTGTTACAACTCAGATAAGTTCCGTTCCATTTGGAGTAATTTGCACCTTGAGTACTTAAGAAAATAGCTAAAGGAAACGGAAATCAATATTCATGAAGCTTGGGAAGAATTAGAGGTAATGGAAAGGCCATTATGCTCAAGTAACGCTAAGTGATCAAAGCTATCAGTCTATATGCACATGCATATTTTTATATACAAACATGTACTTTATTTCCGACCAAAATTCCCCTTTCGCCCTCCCAGTCCCCATTTGGGCGTTTATGTCATTACGTTCAGCAGATGGAAGTTTAGCAAATGGTTGAAGTATTTTTACTCGACTGGGAAGTTCACGTTTTCTTCATGAACGATACATCTCTTCATTCATTCACATATCTCTCTGTAGAATGAAGAATATTAAATTTATATGCATATGAATACAGAGTAAAACTGGAGCAATTTCACTCTTCCCAACGAACATAATTTTCTTATGTCGGGGAAACCTAACTTATCCACTAATTACTATCGACTCATTCTGAAATATGATAGTCTACTAAATCGATTAAAGAGTTCATCTTTAGAATTATTAAATATTTATTTCTGGTTTATTAATTTGTGGTTTTGCGCTTTGTATATATTTCCTAAAACAAGGAAACTAACCCTTAAAATACGTACACCATTGATTACAGTAACCTCTACTTGCCATTCGACTCTGTTAAATGTATATGCTAGTTATGATTTCAATTCATACATGACCTTTATGCTTCATTCACTAAATCATAACTAGGCCAAAATTTATCCTGTTCCTTTCGAATCGCGTTTTATACGGTGCAAATCTTTTTGTATTATCAAACAGGTAAGTACAAGGTTTTACATGAACAGAAAAATTACCTTCTTACTTCAGTTATATAAACTAAAATGTTATCACTTCCTCATGCTGGATAAAACTTGACTGGAATTTCTTAAAGATTAGTTGGAATATTTTGGTTGTGTACATATAAATAAAAGCGACAACTATGTCCTCATACAGTTTGTTTGATTGTTTGAAGTTATGCACAAAGCTACACAATGGGCTATCTGTGCTCTGCCCACCACGGGTATCGAAACCCGGTTTCTAGCGTTGTAAGTCCACAGACATGCCACTGGGGGGCGTCCTCATACAGAAGATGGAGCTCGTAAACGCCAGCACCTATAACTTTCGTACATATTCTTTTAGTGCACATTCACATTACAAAAACGCAAAACCTTATTCTCTCCGACTCAAGAGTTCAGGGGGGGGGGGCTTTCCTTGGATGATTAAAAGCATAATTTGCCAGTTGACTACGCACAGGAAAAACACATAATAAATCATGTGTAACAATTATGTTCCGAAATGTATTTTTGCCCTGGATATTCGTTACCAGATGCTCGGTTTTTAAGCTGTGCTAGTTTCTGCTGACGTTAAACTCATTATATAAATCGCTACCATTTAAGAGTAGGCAACCGTTCCTTATTATACGAAGAAAGATCTTGCTATCTGCATTGATTAACAAATCAAGATTAATTGGTCAAATATTAAAGTTTCTGAATGTTTCCAAATACCGTAATTCATCTAGATAGAAGTACAGGGGATTTTACTATACAAAAGCAAACATAATTATGTTTCTTCCTGGTGCTTTATGCCATAATAGATTATTGTGTGGTTGTTATCCTGCTGATGCAGGCTCTTAAAAGCAAATCAATGTTTTCAGCAAGTTTTCATTGATAAATTGTTTTAAAATGCAGGTAATTAAAGTGAATAAGGGTTAATAACTTATGTGATTCTCCAAAATCGATAAGGAACAGTAAGCATAACGGGTTATTTGTACATTTTTTATGGGGCTCCACATTAACTACCACCAGTATAAATTTATATTTGTGTGTGTGCATCGTCGCTAATAGACAAAATAACATTGACATTCAAGGTAAATAAATCTCAAATAAATGCCATTTTTTTCTATTTTTATAAATTCAACAAATCAATTTAATTTCGTTGGTGTCATTAATTAAGATTAAACATTTTATTTCTGTTAAAGGTGTGATATCAGATTTTAAGTTACTAAAAAGATATTCAGTGTTGAATTTTTCTGTGTAGTGCGATTTGTTCACTACGGAGAATCAAACCCCGGATTTCAGCGTTGTAAGTCCGTGACGTTAAGTAATTCATTTTCTTCCATATTTTCAAAGAAAAGTGCTAAATTTTTATGATAAGATTTTGAGCTACCCAGTCACTGGTACATATTTTCTGCACTCGGGTTTTATTTCAAGTAAATATTAGTAAATTTCATTTTCAACTTTCCTTTGCATCAATTGAGAATTCCTCATATGCTCATTGATCACTAAGCCTACAGTGTCCCTGAGATAAGATTCTAACCAGTCAACAGTTCCATTAACTTTATTGGTATTCATTTGGTAGGTTTTTGGTTTTTCCTTATTTCAGTTCTTACAGGCTGTGCCGCTAGATCAGTTGGGGCTATCTTCACATAACCTTGAGCCTGAAGGAAGGTAGAGCCAAAATAAATGAGAATATCCTTCACATTGGTGGGCACAGTTGATCACGCGCGCGTGATCTCGATAAATCAAATTATGAGGTAGGCGTGGTAAGAAGGACCATTACATTTCGAAGACATTTGTAACTGTTCCCGAGAACACGAAATAGAGCGTGCGGTGTACTGTTTGTATCTGCGGATGACAAATCACTACCACGAGATCTGACCCCATTTCTGGAAACGTTAGTGATAAGTTTCATTCGCAAACAATGGATGAAGTTACTATTGAACGTTACGTACATTTATGATCATTGGAATTGACCACAAATAGTTTCATAAGAGGTCATTTTTACAAAGAAATTAAGACTTCCAATCAATTAAGAGAAAATACCCCATTTACGATTCGAATTCTTTACATACAGGTGTTACAGGTGTCACTGGGGGAGGGGGGGGGTAAAATAGTTTGTTTGTTTGTAATTAAGCACAAAGCTACACAATGTGCTATAAGTGCTCTGCCCACCACGGATATCGAAACTCGGATTCTAGCGTTGTAACTCAGCAGACATCCCGCTGTGCCACTGGGGGGCACGAGTAGTCTGTGCTCAAATAATATTTTCAGTCGTAATATATTATACGTTATATTTCACTATAAACGCCTTGAGTTTGTATTCATGTATTATTAACCAACTTTTTATAACGTCATGTTGGATTTTGTTGTTGTTGTTGTTTTGGAACTTATATCTTAGCCTCTCCTGTATATAAAAACCCACCTTTTTTTTTCTTTTTTTTTACTTTTCTACATGCTCACTAGTGGCACAGCGGTATGTATGCGGACTTACAACGCTAGAATCCGGTTTCGATACCCATGGAGGGCAGAGCACGGATGGCCCATTGTGTAGCTTTGTGCTTAATTACAAAAATAAATAAATAAATTTTCTACATTAATTATTGTGTATATGTTGTTCCAATTTTTGCAAAATATTTTTAGTATTCTGTTCATTTTAGGTTCGTTTCAAAACGTCTATAATAACACTAAGAAGTCGCGGTGTCTGTGTTTTTAGAGCAACTTTTTTTTCTATCACGAACAAAGACTGTTTAATAATTTATGCAACTTATTTTAAAATGACGGTTAAAATATCTTTGAAAAATTTTGGTCACGTAAATTTATCTTGAAAACAATGGCGGCTTCACAGGTTGTGCGATGTTGAATACCGAGTAAAAACAAATGTTAACATAATATAATGACAGTTTTATAACCTTAAGGTTACACTTTCGAAATCCAAACATACTTTATGTTGATATATATATATATTATATCTACGTTAGTTTGTATATATTTTTAAAAATAGATTTGGCAACTTGTAAAAATATGTCAAGTGTTATGTGACTGTTCTTGAGAACTACAGTATTTTGTGTTTATATATAAGCAACAAAATTCCGACTTCGGGGCACGCGTTTCTTATGTCGCTACTCAACGTGGTTAATTAAACCAAAAAACTGGTTTATATAATTAAAATAAACAAACTAATTTGATTAAATTTGTCACATCAAGTACATAAATATTTCGGATTTTTCTTACCTTCACGGTAAACGAACGAAGAAGCACAATAGGTATTTTCACTCTCACCAAAAAAAAAAATATATATATATATAATAAAACACTTGAAGTAATTAGCATTACTTAACAACTTTGAATTCGATGACGAGGAACCCACTTTGAGACTAATAATGGCTGG
>NW_013667046.1:36121-48357 GCF_000517525.1 Limulus polyphemus
CATTTGCTGTCATGTTAAACTTATATTAAAGTTTTTCTTCATTACCCATTTAAGCCGTCTCCAGCCATTATTACTTAACAACGTTCTTTACACGAGCGCCGGTTTCGACACTGGTAGAATTTGTTATTTTGACTGTAATTAGACTTCTGCCAAATCATTTAATGTGATTAGTTAAGAGTTGGGAAGAAGAGACTGCTGATGCCACCCAGTAAATGCGAAATTAATTGTGTGTCAGTCTTTCCAATAAGCGTTCAGTGGGCAGAGGAATGTAGTTACTTTAAATATGATTATCGTTGTGTCCTTTAAGCATACAAAGTTGAAGTAGGAACAGAGAACGTATAGACGTTAGTGTATCGACAAACCAAAGCAAAGTTTAACGCTTCGACTGTAAAATTGTTCTGAAACCTTGAAACTAATGAAATAAGTTTATGACGTAGCTGTAATTAGCAATATAATGAAAATTAAAACAAGAATCAACAATTTCACTATACGCCTACGAAGGGAAACTTTAATAAAACGAACAGTTTAAACAAATGAATAGAACTGAACATAGAGACGATAAACGAAATAACTTTGCTACTCCACACTATATCATATCAACTATAGTAGTTGATAAATGTATGTGTTTTTCAAACTGATGAATGAAAGATATTAGGAATCTAATATAATAGACGATTTAGAAAAGTGTATTACATCAAAACACACGAAAGTGTACTTTATCCTGTTGATAAAAAGTGTACTGTAAAACTGTAAGAGTTTGTGTGCAGGTTCCTAGCGTTGTAAGTTCGCAGACATACCACTGTGCCACTAGGGGGCGCAAGGATAAGTAAAAAGATATAACATACTGGTAAGTGAAATATTATAAATTACCAATGCATGAAATTCAGTTGTACATAAATGCATAGATTGTGGAAAAATAAGTGGATAATCGTACAGTACAGTCAGAAACTGACTAGTTCTTTGTTTTAGGCTAAAAGACAGCATAGGCCTACACTGCCCTGCCAGAAGTACCTGAACGTAGAAATAAATTAGGCGATTTTGAATACAGAAATGCACCAATGAGATTAGTAGTGATGAAGTGTGAACAAGATGTCAAAATGGTATTTTGAAAAAACAAAACAAAAACTTATAGACTAGTGAAGGTAAGGAATTTCAGCTTGTGAGTAGTCATAAAACAAGATAAGCCAACGGTACTGGGGGCTTGGTAATAGATGTATACTAAGAAAATGATAAACGTTCAAATATGGTATTATTTGGAATTATCAGAAATAATCTTTGCATTCACATTCCCAAAATTAATTATTAGCAACAGGTGTTCAGGAAAAATTATTTTTCAATTTCAAAAACTCACTACTGAAAGCATAGGTGAATATATTATAATATTATCTGTTTGTTTTGAACTTAAGCACAAAGCTACACAATGGGCTATCTGTGCTCTGCCCACCACGGGTATCGAAACCCGGTTTCTAGCGTTGTAAGTCCGCAGACATACCGCTATGCCACTCCCGGTTTCTAGCTTTGTAAGTCCGCAGACATACCGCTGTGCCACTGGGGGCATTATGTTGTTTGTAATTAAGCACAAAGCTACTCAATGGGCTAGCTATGCTCTACCCACCACGGGTATCGAAACCCGGTTTCTAGCGTTGTAGGTCCGCAGACATACCGCTGTGCCACTGAGGGGGGGGCGTTATAATATTTTAATCACGTTACATCTGCTATTGCCAACGAGTCCTTTCGCCTAATCACAGGACTCATCAGGCTAGCTTGGATACTAAAGATATAGTAGTGGTCTAGGCGCACCAATTTTCATGAACAATAACGGTTATGGTGTGAATCAGATCGAGTGAGTGAACTGTAATTATTATCAATTTTACTTAAATCATTTACACATCACTTTTCATGAACAATAACGGTTATGGTGTGAATCAGATCGAGTGATTGAACTGTAATTTGTTTGTTTGTTTTGAATTTCGCGCAAAGCTACACAAGGGCTATCTGCGCTAGCCGTCCCTAATTTAGCAGTGTAAGACTAGAGGGAAGGCAGCTAGTCATCACATCTTGGGTTACTCTTTTACCAACGAATAGTGGGATTGACCGTCACATTATAAAGCCCCCACGGCTGAAAAAGCAAGCATGTTTGGTGGACCGGGGATTCGAACCCGCGACCCGCAAATTGCGAGTCGAACTCCCTAACCACCTGGCCATGCCGGGCCAAAGAAATGCACGTCATATTCTAGAGTCGTGTTTGTTTGAAGTTAAGCACAAAGCTACACAAAGAGCTGGCTGTGTTTTGCCCACCACGGGTATCGAAACCTGGTTTCTGGCGTTGTAAGTCTGCAGACATACCGCTGTGCCACTGGGAGCGAATATGTTATGTTAACCACACTAGATCTGCCATAACCAGTACCGACGAGGGCTATAGCCAAATACTAGGGTTGATCAGACATACTTATGACAGACACAATAGAGGCGCTATATATGTAATTAGTTTTCATCAACAAAGACTATTATGGTATAAACCAGATAAGCAAGTGAATTGTATTTATCATCACTATTTATAACCAGTGTAGCTCTCTTCAATAACAGTATATTGAAACCAAACATAAAAGATCTTGGAGTTATATTAGACTTTGATAAATATCCAATAAGTCTGAATAAAGATCTTGAGCTGCTATCTTTCTACTTTTCTATCTTCTCAGCTATCGGATAAAGGAATACGTATTACATACGGAGTGCAATGACTGGCTTGACTTTAGTTTATTTTTCCTTATATTATATTAGACACAACTAGTCACCACTGTCTATTAGCACCGGATTATAGTACTTTCTAAAGGTTCATCTAACTGATCTTGTTGATTTCAGGGGGAAATAAGTTTCAGCACAAATATGTCGCTGTTAACTCGTTATATTTCTCTTGGAATGCAAGTGGCCCTCACAAATACTTTAACCTACATGTAAAACTATATTATAATGCCTATAACTATAGTTTATAATAACGAAATTTAACTATGCCTTCGTTGTTTTATTGTAGTATGTTTTATGTTCTAGAAAACAAATAAAAGCTCTCCAGTGGCACCGTGGTATGTCTGCGGACTTACAACGCTAGAAACCAGGTTTCGATACCCGTGGTGGGCAGAGCGCAGATAGCCCAGTGTGTAGCTTTGTGCTTAACTTCAAACTAATAAAAAAATAAAAAAATGAATTCAAACAAGAACGACGATGTTGGTGCTGCCATCTTTAGGCTTGTTTTATATATTCTATTAGGAAAAACAAATTCTGTTGTATAATTGAAAATATTGCCTATTATCAGATATACAGAATATTATTTACATAGTACAACATTTCAATGGGTAAACGTGGCATCATCAGGTTCAGCAACTACAATGAGTAAATTAGTAACCTAGAAAATAATGGAAAACTAGCGGATGCGTACATTTGTATTTGATTGTTTAGTGAAGCAGAGAACCGCTGCTCCTGGAAATGTCAAGGTATTCTTGCGACTTATAACTGTATTTATCCAAATAGTGCATAAAATGTCCCGCAAAAAAAATAACTAACAAAAAATTTGAGTACATCGTATAAACATCATCTATGCTGGAAGAAACTCAACAGTGCTTATGGCGATATAATATTACAGAGAACGTATAGATACTAATTAGATGTTTGTTCAGGTCACGTGATCAAATCCGATCAGAATTAAAGGTCAACTTTAGTGGGTAAACAGAAGGTTCAAGAATGTTGATTTTGTTATAAATTAATTCCATTATCTTTAAGAGTAAGATAAGTGTACAGACATACATTATCCTAAATTATATGACATTTACTTCCTTTTAATTAAAATGTGTCTAACTTTCTTATTACACTGTAAAGTCATCCTAAAAATAAGAAAGATTGTTTGTTTGTTTTGAATTTCGCGCAAAGATACACGAGGGCTATCTGTCCCTAATTTAGCAGCGTAAGACTAAAGGGAAGGCAGCTAGTCATCACCACCCACCACCAACCAGTGCTACTCTTTTACCAACGATTGACCGTCACTTATAACACCCCCACGGCTGAAAGGGCGAGCATGTTTGGTGTGACGGGGATTCGAACGCGCGACCCTTAGATTGCGAGTCGAGCGCCCTAACCACCTGGCCATGCCGGGCCCCTTAGCACTTAGTAATAAAAATACAGCAATATTTACAAGTGGTTTATGAGAACGATGTATATTATTCATGTATACAAAGCCTAAACAAAGAGCATCACATGGGACATGCTTAAGGAACTGAGAGAAATTTTTTAAATAATGCCAAACTATTATGTAAAACAAAAAAAGGCTTAGTGAAAACGTCTCGTAACACATACTTCAGATGTTAACTTTCCAAGTTAACATTTGTTTTGTAAATGTCTTCATTAACAAGTACAGGTTCCTACAGAGAGAAAAAAAAAAAAAAAAGAAGTTCGTGTTTTTCCATTTTTGTCTGTACTGTATACTAAGCTTAAGTTAATAATTGTATAAACGATCGGTTTTCTCTAATTATGTTTTGTTTTTATAAATAAGGAGAAAAATTACCCTGATGATTTCAGTTCATTTTGTTATTTTTTTTTCTAACAGCTGAATATTTACTAATTAACTAAAAAGACAAACAAAAAAAACTTGGAATTTTGGGTAAAAATTTTTTCTCTCGAATTGTTAAAGATAATACTGAATTTCCACACGTTTCAAACACAAAATCAAGAATGCATTACATAATATATATATATATATTAAATTCATCATACCACAAAATTTAAATCAGGTGCAAAACTTGTGTATCAAGAATCTCTTGTATTGGGGAAGCTATACCTCAGATAACTAAAACAGACAGGTTACAAATCCAGTACGAATGAAAGGTTGAGTGCATAGCTTTGTTTTTTTGTGATGCCTATGAGAAGTCGGGTGATGAAGACACGGTTGTTATGGATGCTGGAGCGTTTCTTTGACAGAATAGTCCCTCGTGTGCATGGCATTTCTAAATGTCTTTCCTGCGAAAACAGAAAAAAGCTGTAAAGTAGCGACGCTTGTAAAGTTTTAGCCACATACGAATGTGCATGGTTGAGAAGGACACGAAGACTTTTTTTATTTAGTCAGTGACATCATTTTTTATTGTAATGGATGGGATTAAGACACTACAGTCCTCGTAAAGTTAAAAAAGAAGTTCCGAAAAAATGGATGTTTTGTGTGAAACTACTACAGATTTTTTCAGAACCTCCTGAGATTTTATTCACATCAAAATGGTTATTCAAATCTAACTTTTTCACTGGCTCTACATACACTAACCGAGAGTTACTTCACCACGTACTGCATTCTTCACACATTTATTACATTATATAAACATTTTCCTTATGATTAAAAGCACTGGGAGCGGATTAATTTTTGTAATTATTTTAATGAATTTCAGGTCAGGATGGTTCCTATTATTTAGTGATGCGTCAATATTGCAAAGCAAACTTCTCGAAACGAAAAACATAAACACACAAAAATTGTCTCAAAAGATTCATTTTCAAAACAGCAGCAATAAAAATACTGTAGTAATAAACACTCATTAATCATACTAAACATAACCTCCTACCAACAAAACATATTTTAGTTTTAAAGGTTACTAAACTAAAATGTATGTTTGACTTGGTATTTTCTAATCGAGCAAAATATTACGTTAGTAACTTACTAAAATGTACTTATCTGTAAAACTAAATGCGCAGATTATTATTAACTTCAAATCTTTTAAATATCTGAGCTAGCCGTCCCTAATTTAGCAGTGAAAGACTAGAGGGAGGGCAGCTAGTCATCACCACCCACCGTCAACACTTGGACTACTCTTTTACCAACGAATAGTGGGATCGACTGTCACTTTATAACGTCCCCACTGCTGAAAGGGCGAGCGTGTTTGGTGGGATGGGGATTCGAACCCGCAACCCTCAGATTGTGAATCGAGCGCCCTAACCACCTGGCCATGCCAAGCCTTTTCTACGGGAATACATTCTGGCTTTGAATACACTAAATGATTTCCATTCTTTACCACTCTTTCTGTTAGCAAATTGTAGCAATCCAAACAAATCGGTATTACAAATTGGAGTACAAATATTGATGCGTTTATTAACAAAACAAAGAAGACTTTTGAAAATCACGAGAAAAACACCAATAAAAAAGTACACATCGTGATCTTTCACATAAGGATAAAGGTTTCTCCCATCCAAACCATAATGAAACGCTAGAAACCGGGTTTCGATATCCGTGGTAGGCAGAGCACAGATAGCCCATTGTGTAGCTTCGTGCTTAATTACAAACAAACTCATACTAATATTATCTGTGAACGGCTGATTAATAACTCCAACAATGAAACACACTGAATTGTCTACTAAAATAGATTCTACTTTCGACTCCACTAACTTAGTCATTTTTGAATCCGATCGACCCAAATCCAAGAACACTTCCAATGTCGTCAATCTGTCCTCTAAAATACTAACTGAAACTCAACACAAACTACTCAGAAAATGTCTTAATTTTTCTCCTAAAACATAGAGAGCTTTGAAGTCATTTCCGCCCTACAAGAATTTGCACGCTCATTAAGACCGATAATTTTTTCACAATCAAACCAATGAGAGAAGTAACCTCAACTCCCAGTTTAAAGACAAACCTTTCTGGTCACCCCCGGCCAACAGGGAATCACATCTAGTGTTTTATCACTGCAGTTGAAAATAGAGTAATTCAAGCCATCAACTCCGACTCAAAAGTGGGAAACAATCTCTCCTATAGTGAACATACTGCTCTAATTTCACTAAAACGTGTAAATGAAATTATTATTAAACCAGCTCTGATAAGGGCGGCGCCACTGTCGTTCAAAGTAAGTCAGACTACATCAACGAGGCTTACCGACAACTTAATGACACAAATCACTATAAAAAAGTGGATTTGGACCCCACACCGCAATTTGTTAAAATTATCGAAGATTTGCTATATAGCTTACAGAAAAGCCAACACATCTGTCCTAAAACGTTACAGTTCCTTTCACCTAAACACTCAGTTCCAGGTTGCTTTTACATATTACAAAAAGTACACAAACCCAACAATTCTGGTCGTCATAATTGCGGTATGCCTAGTGAAAACTTATCACCTTACGTTGATCACCACATAAAAGATATACCCCCACGTTTGACATCGTACATTAAATAAAGACACAATACATTTTCTGACCAAGATCTCTGACATTAACAGCAACGAAAAACTTCCTCCAAACACTATTCTCTGTACTATGGGTGTTTCTTCTCTCTAAACAAACATTCCCCACGACAAAGGACTAAAAGCCCTAGAACCTTCTCTGATAAAACTAAACAAACCCAACACTCAAATTGTTTAAGACTTAGCTGAACTAGTACTTACACTTAACGGTTTTTAATTTAATAATGAGTTCTATATTCAAACAAAAGGCACAGCTATGGGCACCAAACTATGCCGACATTTTAATGGGAGAATTAGAGACGAGACTCTTGGAAAGTTGCACAGACAAACCAACGTTTTTGGAGACGCTGCTTTTTTTTTCATTTGGGTAGAAGACAAAGATTCATTACTGTCTTTTTATAGATGTGCCAACACCTTCCACCTTCTATTACATTTACTCTAGATTACTCCACTACCAAAATAAGAGTCTTAGATGTAAACCTAACATTAAAAGATGGTGTTCTACATACTGATTTGTACCGAAAACCAACGGATTAAACATAATAGTTATATAATCAAAGTTTTTACCCAAACCAAATATCACTTTCAACCAAGCACTTAGATTAAAGAAGATATGGCATGACAGTAAGAACTATAACCGTCACATTAATTCTTTGAAACAGACTATGACTGAAAGAGATTATAAACAAAACACTATCATCCAACAACCTGACAAAGCTAACAATATACCACATGAATCTGCGTTGAAACAATTACCTAAAATAAATTCTTCTCGTGTTCCACTGGTTATTACCTCTCACCCCAAACAAAAAAACTACCCCGGACACTAAAAAACTTTTAACTCCTTCAACTTAATGATCGACCAAAATCCATTTTTTACAGAAGTTCCTGTCGTTTCTTTCAAAAAAACAAAACTATGCATTCACAGTTAGCTCATGCTAAAGTTAACTTTAAGTCGACACCAGATGGAAGTCATCCTTGCAATTGCAAGCGATGCCAAGCCTGCAAATTTATGTACGAAACGGACAAATTGTCTGATAAAGACAACCAAAAGCAGTTCAAAATCACTAAACCCATAACCTGCTCTACAAAAAAACGTAATTTACTTAATCCAATGCCGAAAATGAAACGTCCAATATGTAGGTCAAATCAAAACAACTATACAGGAATGTTTTAATAACCGCAAATCAACAATAAAAACAAATAACTTCTGGTCGCAAATTACTTTAACATGCCTGGACACTCCCTTAATGACATTAAACTAACGGGTATAGAGACAAATTTTACATTTAACAGAAGGAGAGAAATTAAATAAGCTTACTGGATAGCACTATTAAATACTGTAAAGGCAAATGGCATCAATCTCGAACCCGATATTGTTGACCTTCGTATGTCGTAAAAGATTTTCAAAAGTAAATTCATAATTTAACTTTAACATGCCATACTTTGATTACCAAGGCTTGGATATAATTTGTTGCAGATCTCTTTCTGGATGATCTTTATGTTCCAATTTTATCAATACTCTTTTGTTTTCTAATGCCATTAATAACAAAGGATATATCTGTTTTGGAAATTATGAAGGCATCTTTGTGATCTGAGTATAAGAACATTTTGTGTCAGAGAGGGTTGTTACATATCTTTCCTGAAATCAATCATACAACCTGACTAACAATTTCAAATTGTAGTTCTGATAAATACCATTTCACTTTATATCAGCTGTGACTGTCACATGACTTGCATATTCAAAATCATATTAATAAAATGTACTCAACCCTCTGTAGTAATCAGATATTTATTTCAAGGTTTTTATTTAGTACTATAAGTGAACTTCTCAAGATTACATTCAGTACTATACAGCAGACAAACACGGATTATGAAGTCTTATTTACTTCCTTGTAGTTACTATAGACTAATGTTTATGATTTATTATGCATATAAATTAATCACAGTTTGGAGTTACTTTTAAAACTACTTAATAGTAACCATCTAAGGATTTTTGTTAACAAAGATCCAGTGACCAAAGTAATATGGATTCTAACTAATATACAGTGACTGAAAGACTGTTTTTCTCTTGTTAACTACAATAAATGACCAGAAATTAATTTGTTCTTTGTTACCTACTGCTAGTATATAACTATTATAATTGATTTTGAGCTTCTTGTTAAATATTTTAGTGACCATGGACTGATTCTGAGATTTTTTATTAATTACGAAAATAAAGAAATATATTTTGTCAACTATTATACAGAGACCACAGACTGATTTTCCCATCTTTCGACCCTGCAGCTAAAAGCCGTGAATACCTTCCAACGGATGAAGTGGAAAATTGAAGTGCTTCAACAGTTCCACCATGATAATCAAGCACTGCAAGAGGTTTCATTGTTTTCCAGGAAAATATACGGAGCCTCTTATCCCAACCACCTGTTGCTACAATTTTTGCATCTGAACGGATAGCTACAGCAGAGATGCCAGGGTTAGTCACCATAACTTTTTGTTTCATTTTAAGCTGACTAGGTTGAATTAATTCCCACAGAGACAAGTCTTTATCGGCAGAGCCACTGACTCCTTGGTGGCGGTAACATTCATCAAAATCGAGACAAATGACCGGTTCATTGTGACATTTCATTTCTGAGATAATCTGCCTATTTCTCCAATCCCACAATGCAACAGAACCACTTTCATAGCCACATAAAAGTAGGTTCTTTCCTTCAAGTACTTGTGTGTTTAAAAGTTTCATACACATACACATTCCAAATTTCTGGTCTTCACCTGCCTTTTGTTGAAGTGAAGCAACCTCCTGGTTGGTTTCAACATCAAGAACTTTGACTCTTGTTGGATCTTCATCTGGATATGCAAGGTATAGAGGGAAAGCACTACCTAGGCTACACTTACAAAAACCAACACCAGGGGCAGCAACAGATCCTGGAATATTCAACAAAATATGTTACATATTTTCATCATCTTGAATAAACATTATTGTTTTTATTTGCAGTTATTCAAAAAATGGTACAGTCGTAAAAGAAATAAATAAAATTCCTCTTATAATTTTGATGTCCAAACCAAGTATAATTGTAAATACCTCAAAGCTTTACATAAGAAATTTTGAAATGACACTACAAAGTACACACTTTATTCATCACATTTTCTAAGTGAAAGAAATTTTGTAAATTACTTTTAGAAATGATAAATTGAACCGTATGCTTCAATAAGCTGTACAGTATAAACTGGACAAGTAGTAATAGTAATTAATGGCACCCCAGGAGTAAACTGGCAATTTTTATAGTCGCTGAAAAATCATTTCTTGATACTCATTCCACTAATATAAACCCACTTCATACTGTGGTGAGAACTGGATTTGTACTGACAATGTTTACAGTACAGTGATAATGGTTAATTTGTATGCTTACAAACTTAGAGTACTAAGCTATATCAGTAAACATCATTTTAGGCACATAGGATTATTCCCAATGAGCTATATGTCCAATCCACTTCTGATGGGAACTGTTACTTGAACGGTTGGTTTGTTTTTGTTTTGGAATCCATGACATCTGAAATGTCTGTTAATTGCCAATATGGATGCATTTCTTAATTTTCCTCATTTAGCAGCATCCTGCCAAGAAGATAATATGTACCTAGAATTTAGCAAGCTGTTCCAAGTAATTATTTAGTAACATTGAAATTTTGGTCTTAATAAGTCCACAAGGAGTTTTGTAAAACTGGCTCAAACAAACTACTTTTGCATTTATTAAAAAAAAAAAGAACAGCAGTCAACAAAGATGTAGGATTACGTGTTAGTAACTTACCCAGAGATTGAGTATATTATATTAAAATTATTTTGGAGCCTCACCACTTCATAACAGTTCATGTCACCACATTCAATTATAGTCTATTCAATAAATGTGCATCTTGACAAGTCTCACATAATAGTTTTCAATAAAAAAGGCTCCACTCCAGGATTGTAATGCCAAATGCACACCACTCCTCCCTGCAGACTTTCCATAGTTCATAGTTCCCAACACCAATTTAAACAGGTCAATCACACAGGTGTTGCATTCAAAAATTTGAGCAGTATGTCTTTGTAGGGAATACCACAAATACCCATTTCATTTTCCAGCTGTTTGAGGTATGCGACAGTTGAATGGATATGCCACAGAAGGAACTTGTGTAGATGTGACTTGTCACTTTTCCAAGACAGTGTTCTTGATTATGTTGTACACTGTTGACTAGGGCATGGATATGGCTTTTATAACTGACCTTTGTGTTCATGGATTATCACCTGTTACAAGATGTTGGGGTACAACTTGTTGCAGATCTTTTTCTGGATGGTCCTGGTGTCCCATATTCATCCATAGTTCTTTAATTTCCAATGCCATTAAACACAAGTGATATCCTCATCTTGGAAATTCTAAATCCCCAAATTAAATACATCATTATGATTTAAGTGTATGAATAATAGACATGAGAAAAGACTGTTAGATGTCTTTTCTAAAAGAGATCAATTTTCTGTGGCACCACACTACCTACAAAACACCAAACAATATCAAAACGTAGTTCTTGATACATGCCATTCTAACACAACTTTATATCAACTGCGTCACATGACTTGCTGATTTGCATATTCAAAATTGTTTGAATACAATGTACTCAACCTTCTTTAGATACAGTTGATCTAAAAATAGAATCAGGCCAATCAATCATTCAAGTAATGATTAATGTAATTACTCTAATCAGCCCACCATTAAAAGAAAGTGGACTGAAATACTATCTAATCACTGAGACAGAGTTGTCCATCGTTAATTGAGAAACACCACTGTACTCTTATTTATTTTAATGCCACCTGTTTTCCTAGTAATGCCATGATTTTCCTTACGTATGTATATATATATATATATATACACACATATATAATGTGGTACATGATATTAACCCTGTATCAGTGTAATACGACAGCAATGTTTGACAAGTTGTTGAACATATTAACAAAAAACAATATAAATAAATTAATAAGAAATATAGAACATTTCTATGAGATAGAAAG
>NW_013667046.1:48367-52124 GCF_000517525.1 Limulus polyphemus
TCTTTGTCTTTTCAAAAGTTTTGTATTTTAGAAGTGTGCAGAAACTCACTAGTAGTTTTTGCTGAAAGAATGAAACATTACACGAAAGTAGGTACAAATACTGTCCTATGCAACTACAGTATCTATTTTTTAAGCAACAAACCTCCCGTTCAAATATTTACTGAACAGCATTCTATATACCAACCAGATTCTTTATACTGACCCAAGACTATATAAATATATTACTAAAATACAATAACAAACATTTTTAAACAGGTTTTGATTTAACAGCTTAGCAATTAGGAAAACACTAACTCAGATAAATGTAAGAATCTGACAATAGCACAAGCCCTCATTTTTAATATTTCTTTAAGTTTTCGGGAACTTTTTATGTTTCAAACCTTTAGAGTATCCTAATGTGTAGGTTAAATGAGCAAGACTTTAAAACATATTTTTACTTTACTCATGAACAATTATAAGTTTAATGATCACTGTTCATGAATGAACGCCATAATTCTAAGAACTTACAAGCGAAAGAAAAGAATTCTATGCAATGAAATTACTTCTGCTGTATCCAGAGTCAATGAGTAATTTTGCCCAATACCAGGATTCACCATGCCATCAGGAATACGACAGACATAGCAGAGATCTAGGCTCTATATCATCAATTTCATGAACAACAATAACTTTCACAGTATGAATTGTAATTATTATAAATTTTATTTAAATCACAATTAAGGTAAGGATCAATAACACAATTTTATTTATTTATTTATTACTTTTAATACTGCTTACTTATTATTATTTTGACATAACCATAGTATCATTCAGAAGAATTGGTAAATCAGAAACTAGTCTTTTCCGTTCCCAGGATGGGTAAAGTAACCATAACATCAATGGAAGAAAAATGCATTAGTAATTCTAATAATTTATGATTGAAAGCAAAGAAGAAATACCTAATAATATAAGATCAATGTACTTTTGTAGCTCAAGCAAACAGTTAATTTATGAATAAATGTTTTAATTAATTTGCCTAAATAAATACAATGTCTTATTTTGACTTTTGAAATGGACTAGAAAAGTATAGCACAATTTCCAACTTCTTTCCATAGATTATTTATTTATTTAAACAGGAAAGCAGAATCACAAAAATCTTGAGTTTATTTGGCTCATTCTATATTTTTTAAATACAATTAATTAACATAAAATTAAATAAATTTCCACTCAACTGTTAAAAAAAAAAGGAGAATGAAATGAATCAAAATAAGGCATATCTTCTTTTCATAAGGAAGCAATGGTGTATTAATAAATGTGATGATTTGTGTCCAAACTGGAAATGATCATTATAATTTGTAGTAGGTAACAGAATTTTCTTTTCTTTAAATAACATTTGATTTTCGATAGAAATTGTCATTTGTATGTTAAAATTTTTGGTGCACATTGTCCATGTGAGTCTTATTCTTTTCTTTAAACAACGTTTGGTATTCAAGAGAAATTGTCATTTGCCCATTAATAATTTTGGTGCACATTGTCCATGTGAGTCTTATTCTTTTCTTTAAATAACATTTGGTATTCGAGAGAAATTGTCATTTGTCTGTTAATATTTTTGGTGCACAATGTCCATGTATGTCTGTGAGATTTCTTCAACTTTGTACACCATATAAAAATATGGCATAGACATCTACATAATGTTTCTCATTAAATTTACTTTAGTCTAAAATTCAAAACCTGATTGGTCTACATATTTCATGTTATATTTTAAAACAAATGTTCAACAAATATTCACAGGGTGAAAATAAAGTTATTATAAACTCTGAAATTGGGGTAAAAATGGATTATTTTTTTGAAAACTATAAATAAAATTCAGTATATTAGACATGTAGTTGTTTTAATAACAGTAGCAGTACTGAGAAACTTTTACTTATATAATCACAGAAAATACAAAATTACAATTAGTGAGATGTATCATACTCTTCTTGTTGAGATTTGTATTTAACAAATTAAGATTTTAAGATCTCTACTTTTTTTTTAGTTTTATAATGTTTAAACACAAGTGCATCCCTCACCAATATGTGTCTATTACAATTTAAGTCTAATTCTTTAGTGTTGATTGAGTGATACATATAACGGGTATATGATAAAATCATCTGTGGCATCTAATAGCAAACTATACACATTTTTTTTATTGGTCTTAAAAATATATTATAATCACATGTGTAATGAGCATGTATATATGTCAGTTGCTAAAACATCCTGGCAATTTGTCTTTGCCAAGTTCCTTGGTTTATGAAATATATAAACAAAAAGACAAATCAGGCCATATCTACTTGATCTTCTTCTATTATACATAATACACTGATTAACTGTAATTAAGAACAACACAAATACACTTCAATTCTTTTTATTGAGTCATCTGTTAATTAGGACAGAGTTTAGGTTTAGGTCAGGAAGTGAATTTATGACACGTGTGTCAAAGTGAGGCTATTTGCTCTGGCACATTGTAGTTGCATATTTGTTTCAGGGGTAAAAAAAGAAACAACACACAAGCCTAAAACAGTGGTCAGGGCATTAATACGGTTAACGTTTAGAAAATTAAGTAAATGTTTCAACAAAAACATCCAAAAGAAATAAGTTTCCATTTCTGAAACAAATTGCAAATAAATAAAAACAAACATTGCTCGAAAATATAATTATTACTTTAAAATTGTGAATGCTTCAGCTTCAGCAACAATAAACTGTAACTTGCTGATGATGTACTTAAAGAGTATTGTTTCAAATAATGTAAATCATTTCACAAAGTCCAACAGGGCACAGACAATGTACAACGTAACCTCAAATCAAAGGCTCATAACATATTTCCATTCTGCCTTAAGCTTCCAGAAACTCAACACTGCTGCTTCATTTTCTTTTTTTTTTAGCCTCAACTTCGTATAGTTACAACGTATATATATACAACCATGGATTCATTTATAAAAAAGAAAGATACTATAATACTGAATTGGCTTCCTAAGCTTTTCAATATTGCTATAAAAAAATATATGGTAGTGCCAGTAGAACACATTTTCTCAAAATATCTTGACTTTTGATAAACGAAAAAGAAATGACGATTGCAAACAAGCACAGTAGACAAAATATTTTTTAAACAAAAACTAATAATGAATATATTTTTCATAAATGTTCGTTACTGTTTTAAGAAATTTATAAAACAATTTTTTTTTGCTGAATGCCATAAGTTACAAGCCTATTTTTCTAATTACTAACACTAAAAAACTATTTCTCTGGAAAATGTTGTACTATTTGCAATAATCCCATGTATTTCATTGAAATCACATGGGCGGGAGGGGAGAATCATCTCATAGAATAGTACAGGTTTGGAAAAGAAAAACTGATGATATATTACCCTTCTATAAGAAAAAAAAAAAAAGTGTCTACTTTTAAAATTTATGCTTTTGCATGAGATTTAAACATTTACTGAACATAGATAAATGTCTGATTGCTATCCATGACAATTCTGTTGTCCAAATGCTGCAGGTATAATGGTGTTTATTACTACATATGCAGTACACTATTTATACTACTAAAGTCACATTATAAAGTCACTAAAGTCACATTAATATTCCCCATAGAACCGGGTGATCGAGAAACCTGAAACTCTAGATAAGTAGAACATCAGTGTTAGCAACAAAAAAGGTTTGCAATCGAGAAATGGACATCACTTTTAAATTACTACACCTACTGATTTCTATTCATCTTTAACTAATCTAATGACAAATGAAAA
>NW_013667046.1:52262-53337 GCF_000517525.1 Limulus polyphemus
GTTAGACAACAAAAAAAGGTTTAGCAATCGAGAAATGGACATCACTTTTAAATTACTACACCTACTGATTTCTATTCATCTTTTAACTAATCTTAAATGTACAAATGAAAAGTTATTTTGCTTAGTTTTGTTTTATCCATAATTTGGAATTCACACAACACATGATCACAATTTACAATTCAGTTTCTATCTCATAATGATTAGAGATTTAGTTTCATTAGTTCTCGAGACACAAAACAGCGAGTCATAAGATTTGTATTTGAATGCCTATTAAAAAAATTCTCATTGAAAATAACACACAGTTTTGAATATTCTTAATTGTATATGAGACAATAATTCTTCGAAGATAGAGTTTTATGTGTTTTCTTACTTGGGTTTCACATTACAAATTTTGTAAGAATATAAGAAAATACTACAGAGCCCAGGAGGGGAAATGAGAAAAAATTTATAATTATGTCATGCTCACGAAATAATTATATTGCGAGAATAGCATAACTATCTTGCATCCACAACATAAATAAATTTTCCCCATATCCTCTACCAGGCTCCGTAAAATCCTGCTTAAATAAAGTTCAAGTTTAGAAACATAAATAAATATTATAAGAATCATCTCACAAAAATATACTTTATAATAATAAATGAGGAAATTAAAACATAGCATTGGAGCACATGGTTCACCTACTGTATTTCAGCTGGCTGATATTCAGTTGTGTCAATTACCTTCTGTTATGTTTTTATATTATTTATCAAATGTCTTTTAAATATCTTTAAAACTAATTAAGTGTAATTGTAAAGTAATGTTTATCTGGTACTAAGAGCTAAACCTGATAATAGATTTTACTTACAAGCAGTTGGAAATTTGTATTGTTCACAAGTAAAGAAAAACTTTTCAAAAAAAAAAGGAAGTAAATGTAGGGATGGCTAATATTAATCCTTCAAAAACAAAATAGTAGGGATGGCATTTGCATCATCCCTACATAATAACATGCAAATCCCATTTCATTGTTTCTAAAGGATTGATACAAGCCATCTCTATATTTACTTGCAAAAAGTTTTTCTTTACTTGTGAACAATA
>NW_013667046.1:54128-65195 GCF_000517525.1 Limulus polyphemus
TATATATATATATATACACACACACACACACACACACACACAACTTTACTGTTTTACATACAAAACTTCTAAGCAAATATACGATGGTGTTTAGATTAAAAAAATTAGAGAATGTCAAAATGCCTGTAAAAGCTAAGATCAAATAGTCAGGTCAATACGAAGAAATTTTTAGGGCATTGTTATATAAGCCAATCAAAACTGACAAAAAGAAAACATGGTTGAAAATGTTCAGACATAAAACACAGAAACAACATGTATTATTAGCTAAACTATTACTTGTTTCAAGGTAAAAAAAAACTGACTAATTATCAAAAATGATAACACAGGATATGTTTGAAAAAGTACCCCGTGAAGTACACCACAAGAATGATTTTTCTACAGACCTTGTCCTCAGACAGAAGCTAACAACTACAAATACTTATAAGTATAAAAATTTTCGAAGTTTTATTTTAGATCTGTGTACACAAAGAGAAAAGGGATAAATAACAAAGAAATAAACTGAAATAAACTGAAATAAAAGTAATAACTTTTATTAATAACTTTTAATAAGTAAGTAATAACTGAAGGAAAGAACTATCAAATAAATATTTATTCAAAAGATGTAAATATTGGTAATCAAAAATTTAATGAAATTCCAAGCTAAATTTACTCTTAAGAATTAACTTAGCTGTACACATGCTTTCTGCCTAGTTTAGCAAACTGAGCTTCCTAGACTCTATGTTAGGGTGCAACACCTCCAGCTTGAGCAAACCAAGCCTCGTACACTCTAGACTGGGATTCAGCAACAGCAGCAGTCGGCACACAAAACTTAACACTTAGATTAACTACACTTTAGGGTTTTTTTTGCCTAAAAATAAATTACTTATCATAATTTTGTTGTTTTTAGTATTACTTTTATTTCAGTAACCCTAAAATGATGATTACTAAAACTGCTAAACTAAATATTCATTTTTATGTTTTACTAAATATAAAGAACTGTAACATGCATTTTATAATTTGGGTAATACTATTATATTGTTTAATTCTGGTTTCTGCTCATGAATCATTTATTCTTGATAAGAAATGACAATAGCTTAGATTTATTTGAAAACAATGTTGACGTTTTATTATGTAAGCTTAAAACTGACAATAAGCAAGAAGTTTCGATACTTAACAATACTGAATTAGCTCAGTGAAACATTGCATAATTTGTGTTTCCTTGTCTCGTATTATTTTTGCATCTGAGCTACCTCAATCTAATTATTTAAAACCTTTTAATTTGTTCATACTTGTACCTTCAAATTCCACAAGAACAGCTCTCCAAGTGAACTTCCTGATACCAAATTAACATTTTCAATTGTTTCTACAAAGTTCACTGTAATTACTGGCCCCCTGTGCCCTCTCAGCACATACACCGGATCAGGTGAGCGTTTGGTCATGTCAAGATGAAGTCCTAATGAAAACAATTAAATGCATCAGTTGAATTGCTTATACAGACTTCTTTGTAGACACATAAAAATATACTTCCTACTTGAAAGAAATAAAATGAATAAAAAATAGCTTGAATGGGATGTTCAATCGTAACTAAAAAAAAAGGTAAACATAAGATAGATTGAAATTAATCATTAATTCAAAACAACACTAGTCATAATTGGCTCGAATAAATACTGAACAGCAAGCACCTTGTAAAACTTGTATCATCTCATTGATAAACTGTTAAGGCAGAGTATTCATGATGAAACTTTGTAGAATGGATGGCAACTGCCTGTTGTAGAGACAAGTGAAGATGATGATGTTTTGAAAGCCTTCTGCCTTTCATCTTCAGGTCAATGTGTGTAAGATGTTGTCGGTCATTATAGTATTCTGGTGGATTGCGGTAAGCGTGTTATGATTAGTTGGTTTATCCCCGTTTCTGATTGGAGGAGATTTCCTGTAGATTCAACCAATGGTAGCCATAGGTTACTCATCTCTAATCCAGAATCTCTGTTTAGTGAAAGTTTGATGGTGTTAATGTAAAATGATTTTTAATTTTTCTTGTCTTCCAAAATTTGTCTGTGTCGATGGTTCTAGTTTATTTTGTGTCCAGTTGACATGGCACGTTCTGCAATGGCTGAATTTTGTGTTTTTGTGAGTCTTGTACTGTCTTTATGTTCTTTTATTCTTGTCACGAGTCTTCTTCCTGTTTCTCCAATGTATGTTTCGTTGCAGGAACACGGAATTTCATAAATGATGTTTTTGTGTTTCTCATTGGTAGGTTACTGTTTGTTTTTTACCAGAATGGATCTTAATGTCTTGTAGGATTTCCACCAGACTTTTATGTTGAATTTCCTGGCTATGCATTTGAGCTTTTCACTGAAATTTTGCAAGTAGGGGAGGTAAATGGTAGTAGTAGTAGTGTTTCTGATATTTTCTTTCTGTTTCGGTCTTCTTAGGGAGATTTTAATGAAGAAGGAGGTATAACCATTCTGTTTAAAACTCTCTACGATCTTTTGGCATTCTGTTTCGATGGATGTCTTATCACAAATGTTTTCTGTTCTGGATTTTATCGAGGATGGATGCTAGGACTGGAAGTGTAGGTATCTGTTCATGTGGGTGGGTTTTCTGTATATAATTGTGGTGATTTTTCTCTCTTGTCTGCTGATGAGTATGTCAAGAAACGGTAGGCTGTTTTGTTTCTCTATTTCCATGGTGAAGTCGATTCTTTTGTCTACGAAATTAAGATGTTCTAAGAAGGCTGGTAAGTTTTCATGACAGTAGGGTCAAATAATGAAGGTGTCATCAAAATAACATCTGTAGAAACTTGGTTTTATAGGTGTGGATGAAAGGGCTCTTTCTTCAAAGTCTTCCATGAAAATGTCTGCTAGGATTGGAGAGAGTGGTTATCCCATGGCTAGACCATCTGTTTGTTTATATTATCTCTCTTCCTATAGAGCTATGCTCAAATTCTTTAGATCAGAAATCATTAAGTTGTCTTTGCAATCTATTCCATAAATCAATCTTTTTTTCAACAGTCAATCAAAACTAGGTAAATGAAGGCTGAGAAAGGCTTAAGTGCTTTCAAAGTAAGATAATCATCATTTTCTTTTTGACTAAAACTGTTTGTTTACAAAACCACTCATGTCTCAAAGCTACTTTGTACAAAGACATAAAATTATTTCATATGATACAGACACACCTAAGTCATTATTTTTAGCAGCATCAGTATTCTTTTCAAACAATAAACAAACACATTCTTTTCAAATTCACTTACCCCATATATATGATCTTACCTTTTCCATACTGAAGCATAGGTAAAACAATTATGGTGTGTTTGTTAAACTAATGCAGACCAGCTGAACAACACAAACTGAACCATCAGCTCATCTCAATATCATGTTATCATTGGTATATTTTGATAATTTACAAATCAACTGCTTCCACTATCACTGATGTACATAATAAATAACAATATTTTTAAATACTATTAATAATGTTCAACCAGACACAAAGCTGGCCATTTATGAATAACAAATCAATTTATTTAGTTTTGAACTTCATCCAAGTCTTCCAAAACTATCTGAATAATGCCTACTGTAGTCCTTTATCCAAATCAAAGATTAAAATCTTCAGTAAGTTAACACTCTTAGAATCCTGATAACTTTTTCCTGGACTATTCTCCACATGACCTCTAGTAACAGATTTCATAAGAGAAAGGTTGTAGTTTATAGTTTTAGTAAAGCCACTAAAGCAGTCTACTGCTATACGGAACTCTGAACTACTAACTACAGCAAAATCAACTAGCAACCCTTCACCATTCATGCTAATGGATTATCTGTCACTCTTATAATACACCAACAGTTAAAGGTATAGGAATATTCTGTAATATCACAAAGGTTCAAACTTAGCTTGCCAGCTCTACAATCCAGGGAGAGCCCTAATAGAAAGGCTGTTAGTGCTAAGGCCCTTTCTAGGAATCACAGTAACAATATTCCAATCAATGTCAACTCCAGTTTTAGTTTAAGACACTAAATCTAACAGCATTTCATTTACTTTCATGAAATTATTCAGTTGTTCTTCAAGTAGTGGTTATCTCAAGAGTTTTGAGTCAGTTTGGATATCAATATACAACTTACCAAAGTGAGAAATCTCATTTACCCTTCAAATGTATTGGTCAACTCAAGAATGTTACTTCTTGAAACTCTGAGGCAATGGCTGTTCTTCACTGATGCATAACAAAATTCTTGTCAGACTTGATAATTAAATTTAAAAAAACTTTATATTCCCCTTGAGTTTCACTCTCTAACTAATTTTGGGTGCTGCTATAGCGTGCAGTCTACAAATATATTTACACTATAGTGTGCAGTCTACACAAATACTATCATCATCACCGTTTTAATGATTCATTAAAACACAATTTCTTGCTAAATAATTTATATCTATTCACATTTTTGTTTATAAGATAACAATAATTTAATAAGTTGTGTGTTCCAAAAGAGTACCTTAAAGTTAGGTCATAATTGTGCTAGTTTTGGTTGTTGGGATCTATTTCATTCCAATTATATTTGCCCCCAAAACATTATGTAATGTTATTTTGTACCTTATTAGTTTAAAAGCATTGTTTATAATAAATGGCACTAATTGCAAATAAACAAAAGTTAAAACAGTGATGATGGTAGTATCTATGTAGACCACACACTTTAATGTAAACAGCTTTGTAGACTGCATGCTATACTAGCACCATCTATTGTTCTTTACAGATGTGTAAACATATTTTTGTCAAAATTAATAATTAAATTTTAAAAAACTTCATATTTCTCTTGAGGTTCACTCTGTAACTAATTTTGTTTAATATTATCCTTCTCTATATTTTTAATAGTCTAAGTTTCATATTATTCAAAGCCTTCCTGAAATTTTTTGATACTACCCCTTATATTCTTATTCATCCCTTTGGAATTTTAAAGTTGGATAGTAATGCATATATACTATTGAAATAATTACTTAATCATACCACAAAAAAGCTACTTTTCATAAAATTTTTATTGAGATTTCTTCCCAAACAAATTCAGTCATTTTTTTTTTAAATGTTTGTTAATTTCTTTGAAATCTTTGGTCTTCAATGAAATCTCAATATCCCTAATACAATCAAAATCTTTTTCCAATCTTTCCCAGCTACTTCATACAAATGGATTTCACTCTATGACACACAACAAAACATTTTTGGCAAAAGAGCTATTTAAAATGTATACATATTGGAAATACTATACCATACAGAGATGATTAATTTTGGAATGGAGGTTTTTCATAGAAAGTGTGCAATTACTTCAAACAGTTTCCAACAACATAAAAGTCTAGACCTTGATCAAACAAATAGAAACTAGTTATATCAATCATTATATTTTATTGTAAGAATGAACTAAATTTTAAGATATGCATTTCTTTTCTATTGTCTCATAACAGAGATGACCATAAATTACAACCAGTTCCAATGTTTTATTTTTCTCTTTACACATAAATGTTAAAATAGTGTGCACATTAGTGATATACTATAGGAATTTAATTATAAATTTGAAAGTTCTATCTTTAATTTTATAAGTTCCCCTACAAAAAAAAGTTTGACAACATGGACTTGTGATTTTCAAAAACAAAGTTAGAGATGATTAGCATATTGATTAAGATACTTTAGAACTTAAATAACCTCTCTTGTATCGGTAGTACTTTCAGTGGCAGACTGACAAATTAAAATCTTAATATTACAGCACAAACTTTGAATGCACAATACAGACACCTCCATTCACATCAGTATAAACATAAAGTATAAAATGTCAGGAAGGTTTGCGAATTTTGGAGAGCACTAGTCATTGCTACAGGGAATTGACAAAACAAAAAAAACATTGTGAATGTTAAAATAGAAACATGGGACTGTATATTACTTGTAGGTTAAAGCCATTTAGGTCTAATTTTCATATAAAATGCATGAAATACACCACATGTAAGTTAGTTACCTCTCACCTATCATAGCTTCCCATTGTTTTAAAGTATCTCAAGCATCCGTGGGCCATGAGAGAAGGCAAAGTGGATTATAAACTGAAATAACCTTCTCTAAGGAGCCACAGTTTGGTAGCTAGCCAAAGCAAGCTAAAGGTAGGATGATAAAAGGTAGCACACACCAAATCTATTTTGACAAAGTATGAGACAATACAATATTAGCAGAGAGAGATGAGGGTAGAGCCATAAAGATTTGGACTACATTAATTCATTCAGCTTATAACCCACTGTATCACATTATGCTACCATAGATTTAGCTTCTTTCAGCTTGTGTCATGCTTTTTCACCTTCTCCAGTTTGTACCCAGCATCACCCTAGACTTAGCTACTTTCAGATTGTACATCAGCATCATCTTTTCTTCACCTTTTACCACTCTGAGTCTAAATTTAGGTTCTTTCAGCTGTGTAATCTTTCCTAATGGCCAACTAACACTAGAAATGCCTTAAAACAATAGGATGCCAGACTAGAAATCAGCAACTAATTTCCATGCACTGTCAAATAGTTTGTCCAATTAAATGGTAGTGCATTAGTTTAATGCTTTATTTTAGTAGGTGAAAACAAGCTAGTTAGTTATGACAATAACCCAAAAATATTGCAACAACATATTCTAAAGTGAAATAAAAAAAAAATGTTACAATTAATATATTTTATAAAAATATAGTATTAATATACATGGATTTGCCACATCTCAAAAAGACGAACATAAATTTCAGATCACAGTCTACCAAAGTTCTAATATTACCCAATTAGTGAATTACAAATTTATATTAAATTAATTCCAAGTGGACTGTTGGACTCATAATACTATATTAACACTAATACTAATAGCAGAAATTATCAGGATAATAAAATCAAAAGTGAGATTTCTGGGTACAACTTATATTCATAAGTAATTATTACTAATGGCGAGATTATACAGTACTATATTATACTTTATCATATAGTTAGACAGTATTGTATCTATTGTTAGGTTTTTAAATTGAAAGTTCTTTTAAATTTAATCCTATCAGTGGTACTATTAATAAACGACCTTAAAACATGAAATTTATTATTTTTCTTTAATTGGACCTCAACGTTTCGCTTTACAATACAAATTACAGTATCGTTACACTTTCCGTAAGACACAAAGTGATAAAACGTAAGCGTGAGAGTACAAAGTGTCCAATTAAAGAAGAATAACAAATTTGGTGCTATATATGAGTTATTATTACTAATATTAAACTGTCTTTTAAACATCAATATGTACTACAGAAATTAAATAACTTGTAAGATTTAACAAACTATACTACCATTTGATAATATTGTTAACCCGGTTAAATAAGTGACTGACGCGCCCTCCCACGGTGTTGGAAAATCATGAGCTTATTTATTTTCTTCATCAAAACGTGAATCTCAATAATGATGATGTAGAGGCCTAACTTAGTCTTTGATTCGCTATTTCCGTGGCACCTAAAATAGTTTAGGAATTTAGGTTATTACTGATGCGTAAAGGACAAAACAACTCCAACAAATAATGAGCTTAATAATACATTAATTACACGAAATATGTTTGAAATTCAATGTTAAGCTTGTAGTAACTGTAATTTGACACAGAAGAAATAATTAATTTATAACCGAATGTCATATCTCACATTAATAAAATATGTTATATAAGAAATCATTACTTAAAAGCATAATTAAGTAAAATCAATGTTTTCCATAAAATGGTTCACCACACATACTAATACAAGGTCAGCGAAAATATTAAGTTTTAAACCCTTCTTTAAAGCCGTAAGTAATCACATTACAATCTAACTATTAGATTGATTAAATGGAGCATCTCTTCATGAGCTGACTGACAGTTGGTAACCGTGGTTTCATTTATATTCTTATAGCCTTAATAATCCTGTAAGTGTAGATTTTAAAGTAAAATTTACCGTTTCTACTTCGTTTTTGGAGGTTTCTGTTGTAAATAAAAAAAAACGTGAATTACAAAACTAAAATGGACTAAAATCTGTATACAACAAAGAGGTTAGAAACGTAATCTATATTCCAACCTCTTTGAGGACCCACCGTCTAACATTCTCACCCTTGCAGTCATGGTTTGTTTGTTTTTTGTTTTTTGAATTTTGCGCAAAGCTACACGAGGGCTATATGCGCTAGCCGTTCCTAATTTAACAGTGAAAGACTAGAGGGAAGGCAACTAGTCATCACCACCCACCGCCAGCTCTTAGACTTCCCTTTACCAACGAATAGTGGGATTGGCCTTCACTTTATGATGCCCCCACGGCTGAAAGAGGGAGCATGTTTGGTGGGACGGGGATTCGAATCCGCCAGTCATTGGGGGGGGGGGCTATAATATGACGGTCAATCCCACTATTCGTTAGTAAAGAGTAATCAAGTAGTTGGCGTTGGGTGCATGGTCTTGATTAGATAATTTCCCTTTTGTCTATAACTGCAAAATTAGGGAAGGCTAGCGCAAATAGCCCTCAAGTAGTTTTGCACAAAAATTCAGCAAACAAACCTCTTTGGAATATCACTACATCCTAATCACAATAATTTCTAATATCTGACTAAAGCCTCAATGGAATTCAACTTTTGCTAAAACGCTTTCAATTTCAACAATTCAAACTGAATATTATTTACGCAAGCACAATTATATTAATGTTTGTAGTGGTTTCTGGAAATAGCATAAAAAATTGAAAAAATGCTTTTGATTTTTGTTACGTTATAATTCATTGTTTTGCGTTACTATCCCTAAGAGAAATAAGTATATTACAAATTTATTGTAATAACATTCAATATGCATGAAATGGACAAAAGAATTATAATTAAAAACATGTCTTTACAACAACAAAAATGTAAATTTGAAATAGCATAAAAAAAGGAATCACACTGGCTAAGAATTTAAAATATGCTGCCTATCGTTCTCAAGAGCACAAATTACAGGAAGAAGAAAAATGAAACCATAGCATATTTTATGTCAAAATCGAATCATAAATAAGTCAAGATAGTTAAAAGTTTAAAACCTAGATGGCAGCAAAATTAGCTAATTTTAAACTACAGTACTTGAACCTTTCATCAACTTGTATGCTACACATTAATTGGCTATTTATAACAAAACAAAAAATCTTAATTGAAATTTATTCTACAAATAACAATTTCATTGGTGATATCTAAGGGAATTTTTACACGTTAGTGATACGTCTTATAGTTATTTATCTACGTTTAATTAATATAATTTTGTTTTGAGCTATATCAAGTAAAGTACATTGATAGCTGAGTGTGGAGAGTAAAAAATTTGTTATTAGATATATGTTTCTAATTTTTCTATCACAGCTCTTTTTGCTGTTAACCATAAGTCATTAAATATTTTGTCTTTTACAACTAATTATACAAAAAAAAAATATTTCCACCCCCCCCCCCCCACCCCCAAGGACTACTGTTATAAATAAAATGTGGTATTTTTCTTAAGAATAATTTAACAATAATACTTCTTCGGTTTAAATTACAGTTAAAAATTTCGTGATTAAAGTCACTTTGGCCTTATTAATGAAAAGATTGGCAAAAAAAATATTTTGACGGCTTTCAAAGTCATGTGTCGATCGATGAAACGTCTATTTCTGTATTTTGTATTTATGCAATGTAGTTGACACTATCTACTGGTCAGTAAAAAAAAAAAAGGTCGCTAGTCGGCAATACCTTACTGATCACCACCCATGTAGAAATTTGTAGAAATTCTGAATATATAGTGGTATCACACAGATCCGAAGTCTGTTCATCTATTCAGAAATGCATAGCTCTACCCCATGACTAGCCCTCGTCCTGCTAAAAAAAATATCACTTTCTTCAAATTGTTTGTTTCAAATAGTCATGTAAATATAAATACGAGAATCCTCACTATCCGTCTGTAATTTTGAATTGATAAACTGAAAAGTAGGTTGTTAGTCAACAGAACCAATCGTTAATTTTTGGGCTACTCTTATCCAGTAATGGTGTTTCATCATCACTCTTATTGTGCACTCACAGCCCCAAAGTGTGGAGCTAATATATATATATATATAGCAAAGAGACGCGAACCATGGACACACAGTCTGGCACGCTTACCACTGCGACACACCCGGCTCATAATAGTTATATAAATATTTATAAATAAAAACTAATGTGATTCTAATTATTCTAAATTACCTCTTATTGTTTTTTGTTGTTGTTGTTTTTTCAAAATCTTTGATTGTCCTCATTACATTGACGTTATGTTTGTAAGAGTTTTTAACGATTCTAGTTACATTGACGTTATGTTTGTAAGAGTTTTTAACGATTCTAGTTACATTGACGTTATGTTTGTAAGAGTTTTTAACGATTCTAGTTACATCGACGTTATGTTTGTAAAAGTTTTTAACGACTCTAGTTACATCGACGTTATGTTTGTAAAAGTTTTTAACGATTCTCGTTAGGTCGATGTTATGTTTGTAAAAGTCTTTAACGGTTCTCGCTACATCGACGTTATGTTTGTAAAAGTATTTAATGATTCTCATAACATCGATGTTAGGCTTGTAAAAGTCTTTAACGATTCTCGTTACATCGACGTTATGTTTGTAAAAGTATTTAATGATTCTCATAACATCGATGTTAGGCTTGTAAAAGTCTTTAACGATTCTCGTTACATCGACGTTATGTTTGTAAAAGTATTTAATGATTCTCATAACATCGATGTTATGTTTGTAAAAGTATTTAATGATTCTCATAACATCGATGTTAGGCTTGTCCAGATGTTTTCTGTCAGCTTAGAAAAACTCCCGTAAATTTTCATCTATAAGGTGTTATGAAACAGTAAAGTCCTTTTTATATAATTATACTTAAAATGCAAACGAAAAAAGATAAAGGCCTCATCTATTTTTTGTTTGTTTGTTTTTTAACAATAAAGATATAATCTGCAAAGTACTGCCCAAAATGGAATGATATATCGAAATAACAACCTAATTTTTCTGTGTAGAAAGTCCCTGTGAAAAAATAAAAACATACAGATGTAAGCTATAAATAATTTTATTCCATCCTTTGGTTAATATGGGGAAAACAAAAATAACT
>NW_013667046.1:66195-67529 GCF_000517525.1 Limulus polyphemus
ATATTAAACGTTAGGCCTATGTCCATAATTAGGCCTATCACTTCTACCATAGTTAACTTCACGCCGAAATTTTCCTTTCCCGTAGCTTTATTATCTTCTACTACTGTCTGTCTACTGTTTCCGTACGTTCCACACTATTTATATCTCTATCACTTAATGTCTGCCCGTCTTCTAGAAATCTCTATATTCTCGATGTCAGTGTATTGCACGCGACGTTCGATAGTCTCGATATCAATGAATTTTAACTCTTATTATAGCAAAAACTAAATAATAATAAAATATTCACTCACAAAATAAATTAATCAATAATATATACACTAAACAGTCTTTTATATCATGACAATTGATATTGACGTATTAGAATTATTTAAAAATTTTTTTCGTATTCCAGGAAACTATAATGCATACATTTTCTAGTAATATCTATTTTGAAATATGTCCGTCCAAATTAATATTACGCTAATTAAAGGCCTTAGCTGCCATTACTCATCTTTCATTTTGGCCCCTATTAAGCTGAGGCCGGGCGTGGTCAAAAGGTTAACATTTTGCGCTGCGGATTCGAGACGTGGTACCACTTTCAGCTATGGACGAGTTACAGGGGTAACAGTCAACCCATTATTCGATTTAAAGAACTGGACAAAGTCCTTGTTGTGATGAGTTCTGCTTGCTCGATGCCTTTTTTTCTAGTTAGTGGTTTAAAATTAGGGGGTGACTGACCTGTCAGTCTAGGTCACGTGCGCATATAGTGCTGCTCAGATTGAAAATTCCAGTTGGTATTGAAGTATGTAAAAAATTGCTGAAAAATGTTCACATTTAAAGGAATCTAGAGTGATAAGTGGTACGTTTCAGCCATTATCACGACGATTCATCTTATTTGCTAAATAATTCTGTAAAGTTACACCAAATTTCGACCACATTGAAAGGATCTTTAACTTACTATAAGACATATCATCCGTTTAAATGCAAGTTCGGGCTTTAAACATTTTGCTATTAATGGTCCTAAATGATCTAGATGGTACATTTATTCCCATTATCCACGAGTCACCATTATTTCTCATATAAAAATTATACAAATATGACAAGTTTCATTCAAATTGAGATCTATGTTCTATATGGTCTAAGATCAAACATTAAACTGGACATACATTCGGGTCACACTAATTTGAAATAGATGACACTAAATTACTTTAAAGGTGCTTCCAGTACTCCCTCAAATTTGAATAAACAATGCAAGGTATTTGAAAAAAGTTTGTTTGTAATTAAGCACAAAGCTACACAATGGGCTATCTGTGCTCTGCCCCCCACTAGTCCCCTACCCCGCGAACCAGCGCTTT
>NW_013667046.1:68451-82111 GCF_000517525.1 Limulus polyphemus
ACTAGTCTCGAAACCCGGATTCTAGCGTTGTAAGTCCACAGACATACCGCTGTGCCACTGGGGGGCAATTGAAAAAAAAAGTACATGCTACCATATTCAAAATCTAAACTTTGCTTACTTTAAAATAAAAACTTATAACGCTAAAAACCGGACTTCGATACCTGTGGTGGGCATAGCACAGATAGTTCATCGTGTATTTTTGCGCTTAACAATAAAAAACAAACAAACAAGTACTTTAACTAGATAATGAAAATATTTTCTTTATTATTGAAGGCTGTTATTTCTTGACATTTTCAACGCCAACTCAAACAATTCTTATACAGAATAAACTTCTGAAGTACCGAGAGAGAATTGAAACAGAATACTAGATTTCAAGAATCGTCGTGTGAAAAACGCAAAATGTGTTAGAAAGGTACGATAAACCTTATTTAAATCCACAATATTTTCATCCACCAAACTGTGTAAACAGTTCTGCTGTAACGAAATGAAACAGAGCTATATTTGTACATTAAATGTTCGCAAGAAATACGCAAATTTAGATTATAGGGCCTAAAAGTTTCTTATCATCTCAATTTTGTGGGATACTGGTGAAAGCGACTGCATTGCTTGAGTAAATGAACAATATCTTTAAAAGGAAGATGGACAAGCCGAACTATCTTCTTTATTACTATCGCACTAGCATTCTGTGCGTGATTCACTTACAATTGTGGCATGAGTTACCGTAATCTTTTGGTCTTCTTTCTTCTAAAGAAATACGCAAATTTAGATTATAGGGCCTAGACGTTTCTTATCATCTCAATTTTTTGGGATACTGGTGAAAGCGACTGCTTGAGTAAACGAACAAAATCTTTAAAAGGAAGATGAGCTAAAGAAGAGAAATGACTTGTTAGCTGAAAACTAAGAACATTAAATTTTTTTCTGCAATCATTACAATCCACGAGGTGTTCTATGTTTTATTAAAAATCAAACTTTCTGTATTTGTAAAGTTATCCTTCGAGATTGAAAAATACAATTCTTTGATAAAATGTTTGTTAAATTGTTTTTATTTTGGTTTGTTGATTTGAAGTTAAGCACAAAGCTACGCAAGTGGCTATCTGTGCTGTGTCCACCACGAGTATCGAAACTCCACAGATATACCGCTGAGCCACCGAGGGAAGGAGGGGGCTTTTCTTTTTGGTATATAAGATTTTATTGTTCGTTCTTAATTCAAAACTTCATAATGGGCTGTCTATGCTGTGCCTACTATAGGGAGCGAGCCCCATATTTTGTTATTATAAATCCTCAATATTACTGTAGAGTTATCATGGGGACCATATATATATATATATATAAACCTAAAATATGTGGAAAGATGAAAATACAAATAAATATTCTGTAGCTGGAAACCACCGAGCTTTTAACAGCTGATAAGTATGACCTGACATCAAGATAAGACTGCTAACGACTTTTTCTGCTAATTTAATATCGGTATGGAGTTCTGGCAAAATATTTTTCAGAGATCTGACTTTATATTAGCTACCTATGTATACGTGTGTTTGTAAACTATATTAACATTTGTATGTGACAGTATACCTCACTTATAACTAAATGGTTTGCTTTAACCAGTATCAAGCCCATTCATCAGTGTAATAAAAATATATTATTCTTAATAGAAGCTGAAATTTCAGATTTTAAAGGAACAAATATGAAAAATCCAGAAAACTATGTCTCTTTTATGTAATACTTTTTCATCTGATGCTATGCGTAGTTAGGTAGATAGATGTGTATATATAATGGTCCTTTTAAGATTACGAAGTCAAGTGTTTGGTGATGTATCAAAGCTCACAACTATTTCATTCTGAAGAAAATATACATTAAATATTAACTGCTATGATTAGGGAATGCATTACGTAAATGGTTACAAGGAAAGAAGTCGTGAAAGAGTACACGTTTCCTGTACGTTATTTTAAAAAAATTGCATATTATTAAGGCTATTTCAGCTCGTGCCTCATTGGTTCAGCGGTAAATCTGGAGGCTAATGACGCTAAAATCGGGTTTCGATACCTTGGTGGGCAGAGCACAGATAGCTTATTGTGCAGCTTTGCGCCTAACAACAACCAAACCAAACTGTTTTTGCTAGATTCCCTTCAAATTTTATTTTTATTTGTATAATACTTACTTACTTTTTATAGTAAGTGAATTTTTTTTAAAACTATAGCCAAACGAGAAAAGATAAGATAATTTGTAAAACAAGTTTGCGAAAATATTTACACCATAAAGCTGAATTTTTCTTAACTTTTTCTATGACTAACAATCATGTTAGATTCTGACAGATTCCACCAGATAATTGTTTTAGAGCAGTGAAATTTGTGAAAGTTCAAAAAACATCTGTTCTCTTTCTCAAGTTTCAACAGTTTGTTTTATATGATTATTTCACGCAAGCGTTGAAAAAACAACTTCTGTTTATTTTCAACATTTAAAATGGTAGTTTCAAGCATTCATGCTTAGACATTACATGTTGTATGCCTAAAATATCAGGGAGTTTTATGTCAAAAAATGTATAAAAAAAAGACTTGAAAACGAAAAGTGTTAAAATGTTTCAGAGGTTTTGTTTCCTGGTCAGGAATTGACAGGAACGCCACACAAAAGCATCTTGAACTTGATTAAAGGTTGTCTTTTCTCGTGTATTTTGTTTTATTAGTTAGGTAATCTCGGCTTATTAGATGATGTTACGAAAGTTTCGTGAGTCATCCTAAAAGAAAATTATCTGTCATCCCCTCATTTACATGAAGAGCCACTCTTGTCAACAACAAATAATACATATATAAAAACTAGTAATTATATAAAACTTTCCTTAATTACAATCTTACACTATTTACTAACGGGGACATTTATATATCCCTTTCAAATTCAACTCGGTTAACTGCGAGTGGATGAATTCCCTTGTTATTTAGTATTTGAATCACTCGATCGTAACGTAGACTTAGGTCGTACACGAAGGCACAGCACAATATGTAGGACCTACATAGATTTAACGTCAGTCAAATATCTGTCTTTTAAATTGATAATGGCATTCCTGCTTTCTAATTGGCTAGAATGTTAAATATTAAATTGATGTATTCAATTTGAACGATATCTTACGTGATTCATGGTCTGGACAACTAGGTGAAAGCCCTCAAGGTTCAGACATAGCCAAACACTAATTTAGAACTGCTGGTCAGAGGAATGTCAACCATTCAACAGCACCCTCCGCCTACTTGACTACTTTTAACTGAATAAAAATATTTACTTCCATAGTTATAACACTCTCACAGCTGAAAGTGAGGAACACAACATTTCTTTAAATAGATAGTATAGTTTTGTTTATAGAATTTCGAAGTAAATTTCTTCCAAACTGACACTCATCAATCTTTACAGTGTTAACCCAAGCACAGCATATTAGCTAGTGAAAGCTATTTATACGCAGTCAGAGAAATACTGGGTCCAACGTTATTCTCATCAAGTTTGTATAACAGAGCTTAAAAACTCTAACTTTGTATTCTTATAGATTCTAAAGTAAGAAAGTAAAACTTTTTAAGGGAAAAACGAAAGGCACTATGCAAACAAAAATGAAACAATTTTATAGATAACGTCTTTTATTGTTGCTACCTACTTTTTCTTTTAGTTTTTTTTTTCCAATCAGAGGTCTCGATAGTTTTAGGAATGAGGTAACCTGGTGCTGTAACAAAGATTTTAATAAGATGAACGAAGCATTTCTCATTAGAAAAATCCGACTTTGTGCAACCGAGCAGTAAAAAGAGAAAGTTCTGTGATTACCCCGAGGAAAAAATTTGAAACCTATCAGATTAGTTTGAAGCCAAATGACTTGAAATTTGCTGTTCTTTGGTTGTTAGCAAAAACTCTTGCAGTTTAAGTGCAATCTAAGATCAAAACGTGTAATTTCAATGGTCTCTGGAGCTTCGTACGTTTACACGCTTTCCAAATCTCAGTAATCCTTTTTTCAACAAGGTCCACCTCCTTGGTCGAATGAAATCGTTTTATATACAAAAAGTTCAATCAGAGAAACTTAATTAATTTGAGATCAGTTTTATGATAACTTTCGTGTTGTGTAAAGTCCAATATAATTTTTATGCACATGGATATTTGCTCTTACGCTATTTCTCTATCTGGTTAACCTGTCCAGGTTCCAATTTAGTTATCATTTTTGTATAATACGTAGTACGTAATAGAAATTGAGGCTAAATTTCATGTATTTTCGTCCGTGAGCTTATCATTACCTTCCTGAATTCAAAATAAGCAACCGTTTCTACTTTTATTTATGCTTAACTTCCGAAACAGATTTCATCTAGAGTAGATTATTTACGTTCATGATGTGGTTTTTATATAGTTGAATCATAAATAAGATAATTCAGAATGAAAACTGTTCATGGACGATTATTTTATGCTTACGGTGTTTTTAAAAACTCCTTTTAAGCATTTTATGCAGTATTATTTATAGGCATAAAATCTGTGAATAATATCATCTCTGATTATTTAATGCTATTTTTGCTAATCCATGGCTGCCGGAAAACGTGATGAAGTCTTGCGAATAGCATATTAAAATGTTATCATAAAACATGTACTTTAAAATCTTTCAGATGTAGCACTCTCCGTCAATTAAACCATCATTCAAACAATAAATTCATTTTTTAAGAGTAAGATATTATAGTAGACTTTTGTTAAGGTTAAGGTAATTTCTTACAGACATAAAAGTACGATTCTTTATCATGATATATAACATAAACAAATACCTTAAGACGATACTTGTTGGTATTAATTAATAATATACATATTTCATGAACTATAAACCGCGAAAGGATTGTTTGTTTGTGTCGAAGTTCACGCAAAGCTACTCGAGGGCTATCTCTGCTAGCCGTCCCGAATTTTGAAGTGACAGACAAGAGGGAAGGCAGCTAGTGAATGCCACCAACCGCCAACTATTAGGTTACTCTTTAACAACGAATAGTGGGATTGACCGTCACATTATAACACGCCTCCCACTGTTTTTGTTGTTGTTTAGTTATTTTTTTCTCTGAAGATTAGGATGATCATACCCTTAATAGATATTAGAATAACTTCTCCAAAACATGTCATAATAATTATTATTATTTTAAGTTTAATGGGATAAAACAAATGTCTGGGATCAAAAGGATCTTTTAGTTTTATGATTTTAATATCATTGAAAATAAATTATTTCTTATGTAATTGTTAGAACTTTCAGGTGAATATTAAATACTAAAACATTTGTCTACTTTTAATCGATTTCTTTCTGAAGAGCCTGCCTCCAGTGGCACAGCGGTATGTCTGCGGACTTACAACGCTAGAATCCGGGTTTCTATACCCGTGGTGGGCAGAGCACAGATAGCCCTTGTGTAGCTTTGTGCATAATTAAAAACAAACAAACAAACAATCTGAAGAGCCACATATGTAATTTGTATAATGAGACAGGTTCTATGGACATCATGAACGATTTATTAGAACAGTAAACAATTTTATCAGGTAACTGTAGATAGATGTGTAACTCAGCATTTCACCTATCACAACAAAACCTTACCAAAAGACATTTAATGATAAAATACAACATCAATTTTTTTATAACTAGCGTCTGTAACCTTATATCAGTTCATGTTAAATTGTCAGTATTTAATTGGTCCTCCTCGTACTCTACGACGTGGCATGCTGTCAATGAGGTTATATATTTATTATTTTTGATGTAATCCACCGTGATTTAATCTCAACTTGTCAATAGAGGACGCTGTAACTCAGCTACAGTAGCCGATTTAGGGTCGTGGTAAGTAATTTTTCGGCACAGTTGTACTCAATAGTTCTCAATGGGATTACCATCTGAAGACTTAGCTGGTCATGACAATCTTGTAACGTCTTCATGGTCGAGATAATCCTGTACAATATGTACAGTGTGGGTATTGTCATTGTCATCCTGGAACAAAAAGTTATTACCAAACCCTGCCGTAGCATGTGGCAGAAATATCGTCTCCATGTGATGCCTGTATGGGCGCCATTGACGTTTCCCTGGAGGATATGAAGAGCAGTTTTTCCACCATGATGAAAAGCTGCCCAAACGTGTATAGCACCACCTCCTATGTGTTCCCTGTGGAAAAGACGATCTTCCCACATCTGTTCCCCAGGCAAAAGACGAACACAAATCCTACCATCAACTTTAACAAGCCGGAAACAAGATTCATCTGAAAAAAATGACATAATGCCAGTGTCCTAACTGTAAGCTGACATGCTGTCTTGACCAAGTAGCGCGGTGACGGCGGTGAAATCTGGTTAATATCGGTTTTCAGATAGCCCTTTTTGTAAAATAACCTTGTTTGGTCAGTCTCCTATTCACTGTTTTTCTAGATACCTTGGAATGAATGTTCATACCATTCCTGTCGTAAAGTGTTTCAAGAGTTCTTTCAACCTTGACGTGTTAACCTGATCAAAACACGGTCATTTCGGGCAGTAGTTTTCGGCGTCTACCAGTAGACTTTCCTGGAACAACGTTTCCTGTAGTTCAATGAAGTTTAAGATTCTGGATACACTACACTGGAGGTACTACCCTACTGTTCTGGCAATGTCCGTTTGCTTCACATCATTTCTGGACAGTCGAACAATTTGATGCCTTATAACTTCTGGCACGCGACAAGGCATGACTTTACACCAAGTACAGAGAAATTGTCTGCACGAAGCGCTGATCTTTTTCAAAAACAATTATACCAAAAGCACACCCTTTTATACAAAACAGGTGTGTATATGTGTTTTGACGAACAACTACTCAAAACAACTTATATACATCAGAATAACAACTCATACATGTTTGTCCGATCATTCGCTACCTTCTCTGTTACTACTTGGATATTTATTCAATAACTACTCCACGGATGCTGACAGTAACATCAATATAGAACATAATGCCAAGACCGTATGTAGACATATAATTAACTGTTTATTCTGCTGTACATCTTTGTAGTGGTACTATAAATATTTTACAACTGGTATTTAGTTAACTGTTCATTAAATACTGCATAATATGTAAGCATTGCTGGTTACATAATAAATACATTAGAATAGATACTGTTGACTGCATACTGTGCAATACGTTCGCATAACTAACCACACGTAAGATACTTTATAATATTCTATAGCATTCAATCTCAGCACAACTGAAAACTTAAACAAGAAAATTTATCTTTGATTCGTTTATACCTTAGAGGTAGCAAAGTATAATCTTGCTGCAAGCACAGACTTACAAAAAAGAAACAAAAGGTTGAGTTATTGTTTTATGTTAATCAACTGATTCACCCTTTTTGTGCCAATGATTTAATAGTCAACATTTCCTAGTTCAAAGAAGAAAATTGATAAAATTCTTTTCGTAGTTAACAGAACAAAATTAATTTTGTAATGTACAAAAGACGAGTCAGTGAACAAATCATGTTTTTGATTAGCAATAAGTGAACATTTAATTAAAAATCCTACAAACGTAAAACAATAAAATTCAGGGAAAGTGGAATTATGAAAGCTTTGAATTTAAGACTTTGGGATGGGGATTTTAGTAATATTCTCATTTTGGGGGAACTGCGCAAAAGTTACTAGTTATTTTTCTCTTCAAGTACAAAATACAAGTGAAAAACACTAAAATACAGTTTATTAATTTATGTTATTAGTAAATTTGATGTCAATCATTGTTTTTATTAATTTCAGTTGAGCCCCAAGTTAAAAGAAAATTTCAATCACCGCCTGCAACCAATTAGTTTGTGAAGAACGCCGTGAACTGGTTCAGATATACAATATGTAGTTGTTAAAGTAAGACATTGCAAACACTGACGCCGAATACTTTCCTTTTGGAATATATCATAATTTACTATAATTTCAGGTCTCAATAATTATCTGGTAAATTTGCAGCAACATTCGTAATTGTTTTCAACTCTTCGGAAGATGTCGCCACCATTCTAAAAACTGAGCTCTATCTACATCATGATTGCATCGCTTTTCAATAGATGCCGCCATCATCCTTAATACCATACAACGAATTCAAAGTGCAACGCTACTGTGTAGTTATAGATGTCTTTCTGGGCTTTTATTTTAGTACAGAGCTATAAGATCGCTATCTGCTTCGTGTCTGCCGTGGAAATCGAGTCCCGATTTTTAATGTGATGATATTTCAAGCTTATATCTGAGTCAATGATGGGTGCTACCACCTTTCGAATTTTGCACCAATTATATCATAGCACAATGTCACTCACTGTTTCATCTCTTATTTGGACATGTAATAAACACCAAATGTTTGATGTATCCCCAAGATAAAAAGTATGGTGTTGTAAGATCAGAAGAACGTGCAGGACGTACTATTAGCCCACATCTTATCCGTCTATTCAGAGAAAACCATCCAGGTATTACTCGACATCCAATGCATAGTGAGATTGTGTATTGTCTTCCTGAAACCATATCTCTTCTGACATGTTTCGCAAATCTACAGTCAATGGACCAATACGTTCTTGTAAAATGGTGGTTCCTAAACTCTGGGCCATGGCATTCTGAGGGTTACAAGAGATACTAAGTTTGGTCGCAAAATAAGACGCAGTAAAACATAAAACTATTTTTGTTTTAAAATTATTTATAAGAGACTACTATTAGATCTTATTGAAAATATTTAAGAAGAGTAACATTCCTCCCCCAACTGAGCACGGATCCCAAATAATTGCCTTGCTACTCAGCTGGGTCCTGAGTTTGGAATTTTGGGAACTCCACTGTAAAACATTAAAATATTTTTCTCTTGCCAGTATCCCACCGATGAAAAATAAATGGCCAGACATTATGATATCCCATCAGACTACTATCACTATCTGTTTCGTGGAATCGGATTCTTGCAGCAAAGTTCTGGTTTTATTGGGATTATTAGCGGCATTTTAAATGGTTTCATTTCGTCGTCCATATAAATGTTGTCTCATATGTTCAAAACACCTTCTGGGAAAAGTGTTTGTTTAGTTCGTCATGCAACATGAGCCATTCTTAATATATTACACAGCCTGGGATTTTTCCTGTCAATTTCTGGAATCAGTAGCTTGTAATAATGGAATATTGCTGCATGCTTCAGAATCTGAACACGCTTCTTTGTTTATTCCTGCTCTTCGTGCAACCTGGTGAGTTGATCTCGTTGGGTTTATTTATAGATGGACAGCCAATAAGCATTGGTCAACATTTGTGTGAGACAAATATACCTTCACCCTGGCTGTCTCAAGTTAAATCGTGTCGTGACAAAAGGAGAACTCGCACAAGTCCTTCATGGGTTAATAGTAGCCAATCCACTTATTGTACCAAAATAAAAAGACAGAGAAATACAAACATGACTTTGAAGAATCACAGTAAATGTAAGATTTACAAATTGTATAGTAGTGTGCTACTTGTGGTTCACCCTGTAGTGTGTGAACAGACAAGTTTAGTTATCCGTTGTAGATTGAATGAAATAGACAATACTCTGTGGGAAGATTTAAAAAGATCAAATTCTTTATTGATTAAAGTAGGGGAACGATTTCGGGAAAGATGACCAATCGTGATACAGTTGGGATTGGTAGTGCTGGGATTAAACAAATTAAAATTAAAACGAGCGGAAGAAAGTAACTACAATTAATGGGGAAAAGGGAAAACTGTAACTTAACAAAAATAAAACTTCGTTCATTTTACAAACTATTGTCGTTATAACAAAAATTGGAGAAGTACACAGAGTAAGAAGAATTCATATTAAGGCTAAAAATAGATGAAACTGCACCAGTAAATATTGGCTCATTGAGAGGTTAAATTTTTGAAAATGCCTAAATTGATCTCAGATTTTACACTCTATAACTAACCAACCACAAAATTGGGTGACCAAAATCTTGAAGTAACACTGCTCATGTGATCATTGCAAAGTAATTTCGCACTAAGAGAAATGATTGGCATGATACAGCAGATCGAAACCTGCCATAAAGAGAACCATCTAAAAATTGAGGAAAACAATAACAAATGTAAGTTTCATAAATATTTCATTTATTAGCAATATATATTTGCTAGTAAAGGCATAATGCCTTTTCCTCAATTCTGTAATTATGGAGTTTCACCAAGTACCGACGGTTTCAAGTATTAGTTATAAGAAACATATAACTTTGAATGAGCATATGAACTAATCCACATTTGCGAAGATCTCAACTAGAACTTTCGAAAAATGTATACTAGATATATTGAACAAAGAATTGGTTTCAACAGATTTCAGTATAGATTCAAAAGCTTATTCTATGTAATTCTATGTAAAACACATGTTGTATGTAAGGTCTTTGAGTAACATACGGAATGGAACGAAAACAGAATGGTGTCGTGTGTGTACAAAAAAGTATGAGGAAAAACGTCACCAAGAGACGTTATGTGTTTTAGATGCAAACTATTTTGTTGTTGTTTCTTTGTTTTATTTTTTACCAGAGCAGCAAGTATAAGGGAAAAGAAACGGAGGAGCATTTAATGAAACCAGTTACCTAATCCTTCACATTTAAAAACAGGGGAGCATCCAATGAAATCAGTTACCTAATCCTTCACCTTTAAAAACAGGGGAGCATCTATTGAAAGTCAGTTACCTAATCCTTCACATTTAGAAATGGAGAATCATCCAATGAAATCAGTTAACCTAATCCTTCACCTTTAAGAACAGGGGAGCATCCATTGAAATCAGTTACCTAATCATTCACATTTAGAAACGGAGGCATCCATTGAAAGTTAGTGACCTAATCCTTCACATTTAGAAACGGAGAATCATCCAATGAAATCAGTTAACCTTATCCTTCACCTTTAAAAACAGGGGAGCATCCATTGAAAGTCAGTTACCTAATCCTTCACATTTAGTCAAAAACAAACAAAGTCAGTGAAGGCTTGTGGTACTAAAGTCTACTCCACATCTCTAAAGGTAATGTACAGCAGTTCCACCCTGTTCCATCACGAGCATGTCAAAATCTGTTATGGATCAAAGTCAGTGAAGGCATGTGGTACTAAAGGTCTATTCCACATCTGTAAAGGTAATGTACAGCAGTTCCACCCTGTTCCATCACGAGCATGTCAAAATCTGTTATGGATCAAAGTCAGTGAAGGCATGTGGTACTTAAGGTCTATTCCACATCTGTAAAGGTAATGTACAGCAGTTCCACCCTGTTCCATCACGAGCATGTCAAAATCTGTTATGGATCAAAGTCAGTGAAGGCATGTGGTACTAAAGGTCTACTCCATATCTGTAAAGGTAATGTACAGCAGTTCCACCCTGTTCCATCACGAGCATGTCAAAATCTGTTATGGATCAAAGTCAGTGAAGGCATGTGGTACTTAAGGTCTATTCCACATCTGTAAAAGCAATGTACAGCATGTTCAAGGTCAGTGGTGAAACCTCATTTGTGTAGTCAAAGATGTCAGAAAGACCTTTATAGAATACTTTATGCCAAAGAGTCTTAGTTTCGAATACATATTGAAAAAGGTTTTCATTTAGAATCATATAAGGCCATTGCGCAGAAAATATTTTACAGTTTCTAGTTATAGGGTTCAACTAGAGTAGTGGTTCCCAACCTTTTGTGGCCCCCGCACCTCCTAAGGAAGCTCTCGCACCCGTCCCCTAAAAAGTCTGCACTAGACATTTCTTCTTGGCAACATTTGGAGGAAAATGGACCTTGCATAAGCCTCTTCCGCGCACCCCTGGACTCTCATTTCACACCACCAGGGGTGCCAACAACCCTGGTTGGGAACCCCTGAACTAGAGGCTTCAGTGACCACAAATCAGGCCATTAGAGAAGTTAATGATGGTCGCAAATACAAAAAGATATAGTCTTAGCGTCTTGGTAGCCCTAACTAGAGGACGAAAGAACAATGACATCTCCATCCTGAAAGTATATAATGTCATCAAACATAGAATGATAAGTTTTTTTGTTTGGTTTTGTTTTGTTGTTCATCAGGCTTTCTTCAACAGCATAGAATTTTCACAGAATGAGTGTTTCAGAATGTAAAAAGCCAAAGCAGCATTCAACAAAAATAGCAAACCATTCTACGGTGATGACCAAGGTCAACTGGACTTTTATTCTGTGAATTGAAGGATTAGAACATGGAGAAGTTTGAATAAAGTTATTCATAACTTCAAAAAGTCTGTTGGAGATTATATGGTAATTGTTTGTTCATTGTGCAATACATTCCAGTTAAAATTGATCATATGGTAATTGTTTGTTCATTGTGCAATACATTCCAGTTAAAATTGACCATATGGTAATTGTTTGTTCATTGTGCAATACATTCCAGTTAAAATTGATCATATGGTGATTGTTTGTTCATTGTGCAAACATTCCAGTTAAAATTGATCGTATGGTAATTGTTTGTTCATTGTGCAATACATTCCAGTTAAAATTGATCATATGGTGATTGTTTGTTCATTGTGCAAACATTCCAGTTAAAATTGATCGTATGGTAATTGTTTGTTCATTGTGCAATACATTCCAGTTAAAATTGACCAACACGTAGTGAAGCGTGGAAAGAAAGAAGTGCACAGAAAATGTGTCATTTTATCAAGATAAAATGAAGTTTAAAATAGAGTTGAGAAAGAGAAGTTAGCGTTGCTGAACGGCTGTGTACGATTTGTGCTGCGTTGCTTGACATTCCATACATTTTAACTTAAAACGTCCATAGTTGGGAACACCTTTCAAATCAATTCTCCTCCAGGACCAGAATGACAATAATCTGTTATTGAACAAAATCCTATACTAAAGGCTTTCTCCATATGGATCTTCCATGACACAGCACCAGTTTGTCATTCAGAATGTAACTCGTATTGGTAAGGACAGTGGGAAGCTTTACTCAGATTCCATCTGTTTTATAGCTTCTACTGCCTCCAAAATACATATCTGTCTTTTCCAACACCTCATGAAAAGCATGTTAGAGACTAGGGCAGGAAATCTGCTGACGAGAGTAATTCGTTTGATGCAGTGACTACATAACAATATTGTAGATTCCTGCTGACAAGAGTGATTCGTTTGATGCAGTGACTACATAACAGTGTCGTAGATTCCTGTTGACGAGAGTGATTCGTTTGATGCAGTGACTACATAACAATATTATAGATTCCTGTTGACGAGAGTGATTCGTTTGATGCAGTGACTACATAACAATATTATAGATTCCTGTTGACGAGAGTGATTCGTTTGATGCAGTGACTACATAACAATATTATAGATTCCTGCTGACGAGAGCTTGAAGTTGTTACGATGAATTACACACCAAAATGATGCATTTTTAACTTGGGGAGTGCAGAAGCAGTATAGTGTTTCACTAACTTCAACACGTGATGTCCATCAAGACAATTCATCACGCCAGGCTAAAACTGCTGCCTTCATAGCGACTGCCATTAATTATAAAATATTCATTAGTATTAAAAAGAAAGAAAGAAAGAAAAAAGAGGAGAAATATTGAAATAAATAAGGATGATGTAGGATGGCAATGCCGAAAAATACAGGAACATGGTAGGGATGGATAAACAAAATATTACAAAAATCTCTACATAAGTAGCCATTGAGTCAATGTTACAAGCTTATGGGAATTAGCCATTGTAAGGCTTAATAGCATTATTCAGTTTAAATGCTTCTATTCA
>NW_013667046.1:83111-88399 GCF_000517525.1 Limulus polyphemus
AAGCTTATGGGAATTAGCCATTGTAAGGACTTAATAGCATTATTCAGTTTAAATGCTTTTATTCAAACCTGAATTCACGCAAATGAAAGGAAGTCAACATTTAGTTGCAGATAAAAGTTTTTCTTGGAAATATTTCCTACTTATGTAGATATTTTTGAATGGTTTTGTGTATTCATCCCTACTTTGTTTCTGTAATTTTTGGCATTGCCATCCCTACATCATCAATATTTTTTAATTTTTTTATTACTTGTCTATTATTTTAACTTCTCATATGTGTGAACATGAAAAGATATATTGCAAATAAAAAATAGCTTTTTCAACTTCATTCTGTGTTTATACTTGTGCATCTTCTTAAAAAAACAGAACGTATAAATATTTGTCTCGAGAGATACTATCATGCCCACAACTGGCAATAGACAGTGAATGATAATAGGATCTCGGACATCGTGGGTTCTAGCTCCCAGATCCTTACCCCTTATTGTCTGATAAACGGAATATCCTTTTGTATAAATGGTATAATTTAACACAATTTTGTTGGTGAGATCATGTATTTGTTGACACGTACATCCATAATAAAAACAATGTTGTATTTTTACGTAATTATCTCGTCAGAGGTGTGCAGAGCTAAGTTATCGCCTGTACGTCTTTAATGTAATACAGATAATTGTGAAATATATATACATATATGCATTTCACAATTATAGTCAAATGAATGTAGGTTGGAATTTGAGTTGGTTAATTAAAAAATCTCATGCTTGTCTCCTAATATTCGAACCCCCCAGTGGAACAGCGGTATGTCTGCGGACTTACAACCGGGTTTCGATACCCGTGGTGGGCAGAGCACAGATAGCCCATTGTGTAGCTTTGTGCTTAATTTCAAACAAACAAACTATTTAAAAAAGCCCCCCAGTGGCACAGCGGTAGGTCTGCGGACTTACAACGCTAGAATCCGGGTTTCGATACCCGTGGTGGGCAGAACACAGATAGCACATTGTGTAGCTTTGTGCTTAATTCCAAACAAACCAAACCTAAAATTCGATAACATTTCAGAATACCGAGTCGCATATACAATTCGATTTATTTCTCATTGCTAATCTTTTTCTTGAGGATTTATCCAAATACCTTCTGTTCTGTTTTATACCAAACAATTCCTTTAGAACAAAGAATTATATTTTGACAAGCTTTTTCACTTAACAGATAAGATATTCTGCTAAATACATAAGTTTTGATATATATCGAAGTTTCATCCACGGATATTTTAGTACTCTTCATTCAAAATAGCTTTCTTGTGTTTTTCGAAACCACTAAAAGCATTTTTCAAGCGTTTAGAAGTGATCTTACTGTATCTATTCCACTTTTATAAAGGCTGTCTTCTTGTTATATGTATTTCTTGTAAAGAAAATTTCTACTAGAAAGCCACAGAGAGTTGACATCGGAAAAAGTGGGGGAGGTGTCATTTGTTAGACAGGGTATTTGGAAGGGTATGTTTCTATGATAAGACTACAGTGTAACAGAATCGACGTTTGGGTGGGACAGGGTTATTGACAGATGCAATTATATGTAAAACTTACGTGACTGCAAGAAAGAAAAACCGATAGGTTGCAGAAATTAATATTCCAGCATCTGCTTCTATGTCCGTTTCTAATATGTTCGCGATCACAGCGACTATGCAAATGCTTAAACCTCGCGATAGAAGGTGAACACGTAATAATTTCTTGCGATCGTTCCAGAAAACTATTTCCTAAAGTAAACGTATTTAAAGCTGGTGTGAAAATTCTCCTGAGCTAATGTCATTTTTAATCCCCCAATCATGTAGCACCGAGTAATAATTATTTTAAAAATTAGGTATGGGGAGTAAAAAAAGGTGTCCAACAGTCCGTCTTCCTAGTAACTAAAATTCAAACCACCCTGCAACAGAAAATTACAAGATTAAGTTTTTTTATTTAATATAAATGTGTCGGAGAAGCCATAAAAGTGAAACTTTTAAAGGGAAACATGGAATCTCGAGATTGAAAGCTTTCTGAAATTAACAGCTATAATGGAGTTAGGTAATGAATCTCGTTGTTCTTTAAAACGTGGGTTTGTGTGTGAGATTCCCATTTTTTTAATTACAGTTTTTCTACAACCTACTTTCAGTATGTATAACTCTTAAAAAATATGCGATATGAGGTTTAGTATTCTGTTGTAATTTGTTCTAAAAGATTCGAGCAATTAGCTGAAATTAATTATATCAGGAAGGCCCATTTTTTTTTCCTTTTTTACCACAGATGTCCTGTTGAGATCCGGTTTGTAAGACAGTGATAGGCTGAAAGAAAACTACTAGAGTAATTAAAGTCGAGAAGAGTTATTAGTGGTACCACATTACATTTTATCTATGTCGCCATGATTGTATTAGTCATTTCACGCGGAAGCCTAAGTAAACAGTTCGTGACAGAAGCACACACTTTCTGATAATCAACGAGTTTTGTTTTTTGCAGTAGCTATGGTTACATAAGCATGTAGTTATTAAGGAATGATGCTGTTTTACAACGTCATTAAATATCAACATTGTCAGTTGCACAGTAACCATGTCGGGAAGCCCTATTTATCATCCGATTATCACTTGTCACTGAGTTATACTGGTTTCGGGGAATTCCACCCCTCATTAGCAACCCTGGGCAATGGCAATTCGAAAGCACAAAAGTTTCATGTACTAGTGGATTTTATATTATAGGTTTTGACTGAATCACCAAAGTGAACTTATATTTTTATAAAATATTTGAACAATATGTAGCTTTTGGAGCTTATCTGCCGAATACTTCAGAATAATAAGTTAGTAGCATCGATGTTACATGTTCCTTACTTCCTTTATAAGTATAGGTTCAATGTGGTGAATAAAATCTTATCAAAAACACCTAAGGTGCGAGAAAAGCGCTACCAAAAACGGATTCAGTATGCGACTTAAACGAATGAAATCAAAGTTGACAGCCAAACTGGTAGCTACACTTATAGCATTGATAAGAACTTTACAGCAAATATTCATTCGTTAGTTAGCCAGGCTGTGTTTTGTGTTCAACTTTGGCCATGATGGTGGGTAAAATAAAATACGCAGCCTAGTTAACTAATGAATGAATAGTTGCTGTTTTTATTATATATCATGATGACTATTTGTCAACACACACCAACAAACCACAACAAATAAAAAATTGACACTCGATAGTAACCAACATTAGCTTTAGGATCGCAACCCTATTATTCGGAACAGAACTTTACTTTACAGAATCAACCAGATTCTTTGAAATATATGGTGGTAGTTTTTCCTCTCTAAAACAATCCTAATAGCTTCGTTTATACTAGCCCCCCCCCCCAGTGGCACAGCGGCATGTCTGTGGACTTACAACGCTTGAAACCGGGTTTTAATACCCGTGGTAGGCAGAGCACAGATAGCCCTTTGTGTAGCTTTGTGCTTAACTACAAACAAACAAATCCTTTACAGTAACACCATGGAACTTAGATTAACAGCTTCTTGTCATCATCCCATGCAATCGTTACAGCCGTATCAAGTATCATTATTTATGTTAATTGCTTAACGTAATATCATGTGAGGCTAAACGCTCTTTAATTAAGAGAATTTCATAAGATTTAGCAAATTTGTGCTTAAAAGTTGGCAATGAATAATAGCCGTCTTTTCTTTTGAAAACTTGAACTAGAAACTGCCAATCTAGTTTGCTTGGCCTAACCAATACTTATTTATCTGCACGTGCTTTCACCCTATAATTATGCTGCTCTAAATCAGCCGTCTTTATTCCGAATGACGATCCATCTTTACTCTTATGTGAAACTGTGAAAAATTTCAAACCGATAACTCAAGTAACTTTTTGCGTAGACATGGCAAAACTTTTGATCAAATTTGAGCGGTTTTTGTTGAATAACTTTGCATATGTGACTTATATATATATAGATCAAATTTCACACCTAATTGTAGGTTGTAACGATCTATCAGTTTACTAAATTGGAAAACAATCCATAAAAGTTAAGTATATTTTTTTCTATCAAATACAATTTCCGTACTTTTGGTGCGAAGAAAAAAAAAAGGAACAAACTCAATCAAAATTGGAGATGTTATATCTCAGGTATTTCTTAATGGATTTCCTTGAAATTTGGTATATGAAGTTATAATCCAGTAGAGCTCATCCATTGACAATACTTAGTAGCTTGGATAATCACAGTCCGGGCTACAGAGTGTGGAAAAATCGCTAAACTATCACTCCTGTTTTTCCTGCAGGTTCTTTTTGTTGTTGTTGTAAATACACCATTCACATTTGTGCTTGTGTGAATAGATAGATTAGATAGGTCCTCGATAAAAGATTTACTGTCACAAATTATCGAAAGAATTAGGCACAATTTTTATTATCAACGCCCACAAAACCTAAAGTTTTACCAAAATAAGAGAACTTGGTGACTGTAAATTAGGAATATCCGTCCGTTTTGCTTTTTTTGCTGCATTTTTTTTTGATATATAACTTTGTGTTATAAAGAGTACTTTTTTCATAAAACTATTTTTTCTTTTTCCTTAGCAGTAAGCTGTTGTAGTAAATGGCACGTGAAATCCATAGAAAGTATAATGTTTAAAGTAGTAGTTTCCTATACTACAGCTTCCCTAGAGGGCCGTTTTATCATCTACATTAAGTCTGTTCCTCACCTTCGGCTGTAAAAAGAAAGAAAAAAAAATGAATATGCCTGAAACAGATACTCAAGACATAACTCAAAATTCTCCCAACCCCCTTTGTAGAAGAAGATTCCGAAATCAACCAGTCTGCAGCAATATCGGAGGTCGTATAGAAATATAGAGACATCCCACAAGTACATAAGCACACGCGCGTATATGTACGGTTTCACGAGATGCTACATTTCTTTATCAGAGTAAAGGCAAGAGTATAAAAACGATTGTAACTTTACAGCGATGATTTTGTAAATCATAAACACTATCTGCAGTAATAATGTCGTCGAAATGGGAAGGCATTGACCAGTTTTATAATACAGACGATGTGTTGACTGAAGTATTTAACGCTGCTGTGAACAATGTTTAATTCTTTCGACCTTAATGCTCTGTAACAACTTCGAAGTAACAAGAACAGTTGTTTGTTTCTGGAAGATGTGCCCGGAACTGGATATAGCCTTATTCGATTTCGAGAACTTGATTTGAGCCTGAACAAAAGAAAGTATTTTCATTCTCTTCTGAAACTTTGTTTTCTAATAGTACTGTTTCCGAGTTATAGAGCAAGTTTCTATTTTAAAAAAAGCCCCCC
>NW_013667046.1:89119-94426 GCF_000517525.1 Limulus polyphemus
ATCCGGGTTTCGATACCGTGGTAGGCAGAGCACAGCTAGCCCTTTGTGTAGCTTTGTGCTTAACTTCAAACAAACAAACAAAATATTTAAGAAAAAAACACAACCGAAATCGGAGGAGGAGGGGGGTGTCATTCAACAAGATTTTTGGATGTGCAGTGATGTTGATAAGTCAACTTACTGCAATAAAACAGAGCAACCGGTAGATTATTGAGATTAGGACTCCAGCACGTGCTTCCCCTTTGAGATTAGGACTCCAGCACGTGCTTCCCCTTTGAGATTAGGACTCCAGCACGTGCTTCCCCTTTGAGATTAGGACTCCAGCACGTGCTTCCCCTTTATGTCTTTTTCTAGTATGTTTGCAATCTCAAAGTCTGTGTGAATGATATTAAACCTCACATCAAAAGGGTTTTCATTTCTATAAAGTGTAAAACAAAATATCCTATATAGTTTTGTTTTATCTCCTTTCCTCGATGAATGATCGGTTTTCATGTTTCGAATTGTTCGAGTTTATATAAATATTGCATGTTTGTCTGTGTGTGTGCGTGCAGAATGAAAAACATTGTTGAATGAAATATTATTTTCAACCAAATACAATTTAAATACAGATATAGATTGTAAGCCAACATATGACTATTAAAAAAAATAAATCAGAAACAAAAATTCTTGTAAAGATTTTTACCCTATATATCTTATATCTATCGTACAGTTTATAGTCATTATTGATTTCTATACATCTACACTTATGAATGCTCTCTATTGTCCATTTTAGTGGTAAGGCTTATTATAGATCATTAGAACACTAAAAATATCAGTAGATTTACTTTAAATCTTGTGGAAAGTGTCACAAGTTTTCATAATTGTTATTCATATGTCTTGAAACTGGATTGGGCTGAACGACTAGGTTAGGGACCAATAGGATTCAGGTATAGTACTCACTAATTTTTAGCTTCTGAACAGAGGGAAGACAACCAGCATTAGCATCCGGGGTTTCATCAGTTTTTGTTCGGGATTAACTGCCACTTTTATAACTATTTTACAGCCGAAAAGCCCGAGCGGGTTCATTGGCATGACGTCACGCATTCCATCCCCTGCAATTCGCAGCTCGACACCTTAACCACTAGGCCACGCCCGCCGGTATAGCTCGATAAACATTAATAAATAGTATTGGAGGATTTTCAAAAATCACGTGTCAACTTTAAATCTTGAAGTGAGTGCCTGAAAACATCGCAGTTGTAAATATTGGCTTTATTTGTTAACTTCTAAGGTAGTGGTGGTCCCCGGACCCCTGAGGGTCCGCGAAGATAATACCATCTCATTAAACAAGTCAGTTTTTTAATTCTGCTGTTCTTTTAATTGCACACTCAGTTATATACGTCTTTTATTTGATAGTGAAAAATGGAAAAACAAGTTAATTATTAGTGAGAAAAACAGCTTGTTGGGTAGATGGAATCTTTCAAAAAACATGGGGGTTCTTGGTGGTGAAAAGGTTGGGAACCGCTGTTCTAAGGTAATCTGCTTTCATTAGGCTTAGATATCTAAAATACTAGGCTCAGTACACTGAGTGAAGAAGGGCAGTGCGCGTTTAAAAGTGTGTTTTCAAACAGAAATTTAATACACCATTGAACTACGTCCTTATAAAACACTTTAAACAAACTTGTATTTTGATATCACAGTTCTGATAACTTTAAACTAAAGATGTATATATTTCACGACAAGTGTACGTATTATACATCATTTAGAGAATATAGAAAATTGTTTGGTCTGAATTTTGCACAAAGCTACACGAGGACTATTTGCGTTAGCAGTCCTTAATTTAGCAATGATAGACTAAAGGGAAGGCAGCTAATCAACATCACCCACCGCCAACTCTTGGGCTACTCTTTTACCGACGAATAATGGGATTGATCGTTACATTGATCTGTTGTGTACACCGTGAAGAATCGAGCCCCGGATTTTAGCGTTGTAAGTCCGCAAAGTTACAGCTGTCTCGCCGGGAGACCATGACAATATTATATACATCTACATGTAAGAGGTTATGAATTACAAACAAAACAGTCGTTTCTTTTTTATAACCAGGACGCTGAAAGCAACATAACGAAAGTAAACATGCTTTGAATACTCAACGAAGACCATATTTGTGCTAAGTTACAGAAAGTCGCCCACACCAGATTTCAACCTACTGCGCGAATGAAAATGAGTGGGTGGGTCTTTTCCGTTTGTTATAAATATCTTTTGTTTAACTTCTGACGTCACTAAAATTACTCAGTCTACTCTCATTCAAATATAATGAGTATAAAATCAATGTTAAATTATTTTTTTTTATCAATTAAAAAATTTCGTAATAGCTAGTGTACCCCAAAGTGGGTCAGATGAAATGACTGGATAGCATGTTTAGTTCAAACAATGAATCAATTATTTAACGGTATATGTTATCCTAAGTAGTTAGAAAAGGGGATTATTAGAGAGTACGGTTACTATTATACTTGCCATAAGACATTAGTATTGGTATATGAGAAATATAGTGTGATTGGAATACTATCATTATACGCTCGTCTAATTCTCGAAAATCCCTAAGGGAGTAAAAAAAGGATCTAGGGTTTAAAGATGTAATAGGCTTAATATTAATGTCTTATGATGTAAAATTGTAATAATTCTTCTCCAGCTTGTAAAAAGCATACACGACATAAAAATCGATAGAGTATATATATATAATTCTTTTGTCCCTCATCAAATGTAAAATTGAAAAGAGTATGTGATCCTAGAGGCCTAATGCATTTCCTGATCGGCCGTACCTTCTGCTGTGGACTGTAGTTTCGCCTATTCAGGGCTCATCAGCACAGCTTAGCTTAGCAAACCAAATAAATTACAGTAAGCCTTTTCTAATGGTTATGTGTATGTAATACCTATCAAGACTCATCAACACTTCTCTTTTCAAATTTACCTTCGATGAAAAAGAAAAGAAGTGTGTAATGTATATATATAAGTAATCATTAAACAGTTGGTCCACTGTATAATATCGAATAATGAAGTAGGCGCATCTTCATAACATTAATTACACTCCTAAATTAACTTATGTTAGTGTATAGTGATTCAGAAGGACTCAAAAACTCCCTTGGCATCAGAGAGTACATTTTTTTCAACAGTGTGCAAGATGTTAATTATTGGACAGTATTTGTTTTAACAGTGTGCAAGATGTTAATTATTGGACAGTATTTGTTTTCAACAATGAAAAGCTTCTTTGAAACGCAGTGAACCTATATAATATAATAGTACTGTCTGTTGTATGTCCATGTAACTACTTCACAGAGTGTAGATGGATCTTCCCCAAAATTGGTGTGAAGGTTCGTTAACTCCATGTAGGGGTACATACAAATTTTCAGTTTTGAATTATGCGGCTTTTATGGGCGTTTTTTACCACTACCTCACCTCCTGTGGATGGACCTTTACCAAATTTGATATGGAGGTTCATTGGGTCCATGGGGAGATACATATAAATTTTCTGTTTTGCAGTTTTCGGTTTTTATGGCCGTTTTAGCGTTTCTTACCACTACTTTGCCCCCTCTTGATGGATCTTTGCCAACTTTGACATGAAGGTTTGTTGGGTCCATGGGGAGATACATGCAAATTTGCAATTTCACATTTTGTGTTTTGCAGTTTTCATCGGCGTTTTTGCATTTTTTTTACAATTACATATAACGGAAACAACTTTCATGTTCTAAGATAACTCTTGTGCTACTCTTTTACCAACGAATAGTGGGATTGACCGTCACATTATAACGCCCTCACGGCTGTTTGGTGGGACGGGGATTCGAACCCTCAGATTGCAAGTCGAGCGCCCTAACCACCTGGCCAAGCTAAATATAATATTATTATTTCACCATTAGCAGAACATGTTAATGAAACACACGATTCAATGGGGGAAAAAAAACTTATTTTAACTGAACCTGAAAATGTTATTGGTGTGAATGCACGTGAATCTATTGAGATAGTTGCATGTAAGAAAAATTTAATTTAAAATATTAAATAAGGATTATGGCCCTGACGGAAATGCTTTTAGCAAATGGTGTAAAATTCTTTAGTATGAAGATACGTAAATTATACTGAACAGGTAAGTGTATAAATAGGTCTGGTTATTGCATAATATTGCACTCTTGAGGATCACGCAGTAAAAAAAAAAAATCCAAACACGTAAAACTGTATGGGACTTTTTCCAGTCTTATAGTTTTTTTTTTATCCTGTGCAATAAATTATTCGGTATGTTATTATGTTTTTGAGACTAGAAACAGCCTTATTTTTATGATTATTGTGCATTAGTAAATCGTTGTTATGCAAAAAGAATTTTGACTGCTTATTTTCTATGCAAATTATTTAGGGCATTCCAGCAATAATTAGAAGGGTTACCTGCTACGGTTGGTTGACTTTTATTACATCTTTGTGTTACTCATTTGTTACTAGAAACTCTGTAACAAGAAAATCCATGGATCCATAAAACATTCTGACGCATCAATAGCTTAGAGAAATGTGCTTCAGAGACAAGTCGGTTCCATTTGGATGGCCTGTCATGGCCAGGTGGTTAGGGCGCTCGACTCGCAATCTGAGGGTCGCAGGTTCGAATCCCCGTCCCACCGAACATGCTCGTCCTTTCAGCCATGGAGGCGTTAAAATTGTGACGGTTAATCCCACTATTCGTTGGTAAAAGAGTAGCCCAAGAGTTGGCGGTGGGTGGTGGTGACTAGCTGCCTTCCCTTTCGTCTTTCACTGCTAAATTAGGGACGGCTAGCACAGACAGCCCTCGTGTGGTTTTGTGCGAAATTCAAAACAAACAATCCGTTTGGATATCATAAGTAACAAGCAAAAGTACACGTCCCCAGTGACGGTAAAGTTTAAGTTAATCTATCAAAGTTAAATTATTTTATAGACTTTAAAAAGATTAATTGTGTTGTACTCTTAGTTTCACTCAGACCCAAAGCTCTGAGCTACTTATACTGTTCACCGCGAAAAATAATTTCAGTCGTGCTAAAAGCCTCTCAACAATAACATATGGTAAATCTACATTTTTATTCTTTAAGTTACGTCACATTTTGAAATGTGAATGATAGTGTGATTAATTCCTAACAATTTAATGTAGAATATCCTGCTTGCAAAATAAAATTTAGAGTCAACATTATTCATGCCTGTCATTTCAAAAGTGAGTATTTAGCTTTGCCTGCGTGCGCAGCTTTTCAAACGGTAGACAGACGTTCGCTCGAACACATATCACGGTTCGCAATATATATATATATATATATATATATATATAGTATATTA
>NW_013667046.1:95426-104417 GCF_000517525.1 Limulus polyphemus
GGTGTGATGACTAGCTGCCTTCCTCTAGTCTTACACTGCTAAATTAGGGACGGCTAGCGCAGATAGCCCTCGTGTAGCTTTGCGCGAAATTCCAAAACAAACAAATCCAGGGTTCTACTTACTTTTTCATATTGTAGCATGTATATATCGTGTATCTCATTCTTTTGTAACATATCATTAACATATGTTGCTGGTGGTTTTGTTTTAATTTTGTTATATCACTATTCAAAACCTAACAACTCCTGTCTAAGCTAAATATGAAACCAGCCCTAGAACGTGTGTAACACAAAACACCTTAAAATTGATCTGTACACGAATGATATTGACTTGGTTTATTCTATTACTAGCTGGAGTACCCGTCCTCTGAATGCATGTATATTCATTATTAATGAAACGTTATCTTAGGACATGAAAAGTTGCTTCCCTTATGTGTAATTGTAAAAACAAAATGCCCATAAAAACTCCAAAAATATGAAACCCGAAATTTGCATGTATCTCTGCATGGATCCAACAAATCTTCAAGCCAAATTTGATGAAGATCCATCAACAGGGAGCGAAGAAGTGGTAAAAATCGCAAATACGCCCATAAAAATCGCAAAATACAAAACTAAAAATAAGTATACATCTCCCTATGGACCTAATGAATCTCCAAACCCATTTTGATGAAAATCCATCTACACCCGGCGAAGTAGTTACATGGACAGACAGTATTATTATATTTGTATAGATTAGGGGAAACGTTTATTTGGTTTACAGTGCAAGGGTTCATTGTCCAACCTAATCAAAATTTTCCGTTTCAAGTTGTGCGAATACCAATAAAACGTATTTATTTTTTGGGATGAATACCTCTGTAAAAGAGGTTATACTCAAGTAGCTGAAAGGTTTTAATAACACTGAAAATTATCTGGGACGAAACTTGTCAAACCAGTAAAATACATAATGCGCTAGTTTCATAGTTGCTTAGAACATTGGAATATGTAGTTGGGACCAACTTTAACAAAATTTAAAAACATATTATTAGCTATAGGATACTTAACCTGTGAAATGTATTTAAGAGAAAAAGACGTGTTTGAGAAAACGCTTGTTAAAATCAACGAAGTAAGGCATCAGTTATGTAACATCCAGGTGGTAAAAAAAGAGCAAAAAAGCTTGTAATTAAGAACAAAGTTGACAAAATCATAAAGTATCGCCTATATAATATTCAGATGTATATAATAACAATTTAGCATTAACGAGGTGTGACATCGGTTCTATAATAATCCGCTACGCAAAAAAAATTAAAGCATTAAAATAAATATTTCATACAACTTGCTTATCCAAGAAGAGCATCATTGTTGTCTTTACATTTCTTCATCTTTATAGAAAAACATTTGTAATATCACGATACCGTAGATGGGCGTCAATGATAGGTTGATAATGATGGAGACGAGAAAATATGTTTATTGATTTTAACCATTTCTGTTGAGTACACGATAAATTTGTCTTTAAATTCATCATTTGTTTCCAGATCCATTAATGCTTCACCAAGAGAGCGTGTTTTCCATATTTCATTCAATCAAACTTCGTCGCGAATACATCCACCTCCCTCGTTCTTACAACTGTAGAGTAGAAATTAGCATGTTCAATCAGCAAACTCAAGTCTCTAAAGTTTTTAACACGATCACGTTCATCGTGCTCATATAGGTGTCACTTGCGATTAGTACACGAAACGAAACAGACAAGATTCAAAACCTTTCATAAACTTCATACGTAACCTGTCCAGTCTTTCGGATAAAACATTCTAAAAGTATGTTATTTGCAGACGATTTAATGTGTTTAGAGAGTTTTATAAGATATGTGACTAGTAATCGTTCTTACTGGGATATCAACCTTAATTTATTTTGTTTTCGGTTTTATTACGCTATTGTAGGTTTCTAATTTCCGTGTTCTAAAAGTTCCTCAAGAAACTGATTGAATACGATCAAATTACTCTGTTTTAGGTAGGTATTAGATATATTTTAGATCAAGATACATCAAATTTCTCTGTTTTAGGTAGATATTGGATATATTTTAGATCAAGATTCATCAAATTACTCCGTTTTAGGTAGGTATTAGATATATTTTAGATCAAGATTCATCAAATTACTCCGTTTTAGGTAGATATTAGATATATTTTAGATCAAGATTCATCAAATTACTCTGTTTTAGGTAGGTATTAGATATATTTTACATCAAGATACATCAAATTACTCTGTTTTAGGTAGGTATTAGATATATTTTACATCAAGATACATCAAATTACTCTGCTTTAGGTAGGTATTAGATATATTTTAGATCAAGATACATCAAATTACTCTGCTTTAGGTAGGTATTATTATATATTTTAGATCAATATACTTAAGTACGCATGTTACACATATGCATTATATGTTATATAGTTTAACTTAAATACGCATGTTACACATATGCATTATATGTTATATAGTTTAACTTAAGTACGCATGTTACACATATGCATTATATGTTATATAGTTTAACTTAAGTACGCATGTTACACATATGCATTATATGTTATATAGTTTATTTCACTAATCCTTTTCAACTAAACTATACGAAACTTGTATAAAATCTTAACAAAAAGATAATGTGTTTATATTAGACATAAAAGGTAATTTAATTTGGAGTTTTCTTCCTCTACTAATTGATTATGTAAGAGGAATTGACATCTAAAGTGTTAACTGTTTGTTATTGGATTAAATGCGTTTTTTATTGTAATTTTTGAGGTCCATTAGCTTAATTGGAAAACAAGAGGCTGTGGAATTTTTTAACGAAAACATTCAAGTAATACCTATAAATGTATTTTATCAACTATGGCATAATTCTTATTTTTTAAACTCGGTATTAAGATACTTGAATTTAACAATAAAAACCGCCATGTTAATTCTTGAAGCTTTTAGCGACGATTTCACAAGCATCTTAACACGATACTGAAGTATGACTAATTGAAGTCAAACGTCATCCTGACTTCATATACTTTGAAGAATATATGTGACATCCAATTAACAAAGTATACTAATACGTAAGTGAACGAATAAATCCATTTTTAAGCTAATTCTTCTCTTCACTGTATTTCAGTTACACTTAGATACCCCCAAAAGCGTCTAATTATCTTCTTTTACACACATATATTCATATATATGAATACAAGTTTTATTAAAATTATTGTCGAGACTTCAGTTACTAACAAACTGAAAGGATTCTTTACGTATTACTAAAAATAACATAAACAGCCTAAACATTAAATGTGAATTTAATTTTTCTGTAACAATAATAATTTCAAACACGGTACAAATATTTTTGACATCGCTAGTTTTCTGGATATTTGTTTGTTCAATGAAGCCTTCACTCCTAACTTTGCCCATCTCAGGCGTGATAAGTATGTTACAGTTTGAGATGTAATGGTGTTGCTAGTTGGTCGTTCAGCTTTGGTTTTAAGTTACGAATTAGAAGTGCTTCCTTTTTCCTTAGTGTCCATTCGTCTTTCGCTGAGTCTATTATTTTCAAGTATTCAATACTAGGTTTCTCGCTACAATCTTTGCTTAAATGGTTGTAAGTTATTGGAAGGGCTGTTTTGCGCATGCTCCTTAATTGTGGTGGCTAGGGTTTAGGTCGTTGACCCAATATAATCATGCCTGCAGCATGGACACTTGTATTAATACACCACCAGCGATTTTTTTTTAAAGGAGGTATTTTGTCTTTAAACAGGAAAAAATTGCTTATTTGTTTGTTCGGTTTGAAGGTCACTATTAGACTGACCTGGAGATGTTTGATTTTTCTTGTTAGGTTGATGCCATGACAACCAGTGAAGGGTAACACCAAGGTGATAGGATATTTGGGAACATTAAAAGTCTGGAATCTTGGGATTGTAAACATTATTGATACATTCAAAACAGTCCTTACAACCAGCTGCCTTTATAATGATTAGGCTTTTTTTAATTTGATATATTTTCATGATTTGTTGATTTCTTTAATAATGTTATATTTAGTTGTTGTTGTTTTTTCTGTTACTTTCACATTTTGTTCTTGTTAACTTGGGAGTTCATTATACTAATGTTTGTAACTGTTAAAAACAAATTGTCTTTAGCATTTTTATGCATATATACACAGATATATGTATGCATATTTATGGATATAGATTATTTTCGTGAATTGTTTTTCCTTAATACGAGTTATTTCTGCTTTTAAGATTATATATATATATATATCGGTGTAATTCAGATGATTTTAGCTAAAATACAGAATTCTACCTCATTAGTCACGATCTGTCCGAAACCTATCTTGAGCTTTGCTTTCCTAAACTTTATAGGTTCAAGTTGAATAAAATTAATTACCCTTGAATTTATTTTTTTAATGAAAAATGTACTGACAGGTCATGATTTGGAGCAATGTTGTATTAGTTATCTCTTCGTGCGTAACTGAAGAATGAGGTACCTGTCCTTTGTCATTATGTCTAACACCGACTTACGTAAATCTTAACGTATTGGAGTAATACACCTTGAGAAGGAGGGAGTTATGTTTTAACATTGAGCTTACTTCAATAAAAAACATTGTCACCTTGGATACAAATCACAACCTGGACTTTGTTACTAACAACTGCCATCACATATTGAAACATACTTGTAAGCATACAGCCACTCATCTGGAAAAGATCCACTAAGATAACATTCCAAAAGGTCCACGAATGGATTTAGTTCGAGGTTTTGTAACATACAAGGCAAATTCTGAACTTTTTTTTTTGTCTCAAACCACCAACGGACACAGAATTGCACTATTTGTGGGTTTGTTTTTAGAGTAAAGCCACATTGGGCTATCTGCCGTGTCCACCGTGAAGAACTGAACCCTGGATTTTAGCGTTGCCAGCCCGTAGACTTACGGCTGTCCCACCAACGTACATATCATGCACTATATCATGGTATGTTATGATGCTGAAAGAGATGTGGTATAATTCTAACAAAGTATGCTGTTCATTATTGTTCAGAATGTCACATTATGACAGTGAATTAACGTCAATTAATAGAAGTAGACCCACACCGTGGTACAACTCTCACCACTTGTTACAGTTGGCTGAACACAGTCGAATCCAAAACTTTCTCCAGGATGCTAACGAGCACATTCTAAGCAAACTTTGCCTCATTCCATGATGGCCAAATATTTGCGTTAACAGCTGTTGTATTTCTTTCATGAAACGAAGCAATAAAAAACTATTCGCACACAATGAATGTACTGGATCACATTTCTGGATTGACTATTATTAACACCTTTTAAAGTTCACATAAACTGAATATCGTCTATTTTTATAGCAGCCTAACCAATATTATACGTAAGTATGATTTGTTTGTACATCCTTAACCCACAGTGAATTCAGCATGAATAAGCAAATTGAACTTTCTCTGATATTCACGTCATTAATGTTGCATTCAATAACCATTTCTCTTTGTAGATCCACGACCTCATATTTTTGTTGTTTTTTTTTATTGAGCTTCAGTTTTCATAAAGGTGTGTGTGTGTGTGTGTGTTCATTTCTAGAATGTTTTCGCCTACTTATAATTCCGAATATAGATTTTTGCTAACTTTACAAAATCAAACATTTATAAAAATGACGAATACTAGTATCTTGATTGAGTTTCAAAAATAAGCCGATAATACTTACTACGTTAGAGGTTGTAATTATGAACTAATTACACTGTGAAAGTGTCGTCATTGTTAGTATTAATTGAGGTTCAACCATGCAGAAGAAAGCAGACAAACTAACCACGTGTCTCTATTCTTAATGGATTTATTCGACTAAGTTATAATGTATTATATCATATGAGGAGTGATCGTTGATTGTTACTTCAAGATTTTACTCTGTCTTTTCGAAAAACAACTTTGAATGGTTTATTATAAGATTAATAATTTCTGTACGTTAGATCTTGACCAAATTAGGTTACACGGCTTACATATTATTACTAGTAACAAAACAATTTCGATGACATTAGAGTCCATTTGAAAGTTTGTTTGTTTTAGCGTAACGTCACATTGGGCTATCTGCTGTGTCCACCGCGGAGAATCGAACCCCGTAAGTCCGCTTTAACTTACCACTTTCCTACCGGAGGACTCATTTAAAATATGGACTCTTTTTATTCATCTTTGAATTATGTTTTAACATTATCACTCATTTTGATTGTGAAATATAGAATAAAATACCCACAATGAAATCATTTAACGTATATAGATATTTTGTATATGAAAAACGATATGCTATCGGAAATATTGTGCCCATATTTGACCCCTAATACTTGTCAGAACCTCTGATCTATCCACTAGCTGTCATATCAGGATACCATAAAATACCAAGCGTAAACAGCAGTGTTATATATTTTATAGTTTTTCACAAAGTTAGCAGCACGAATTTTTGCAAGTTGTTTTAGCTGCCCGCCCCCCAATGACACAGCGACTTGTCTGCGGATTGACAACGGTAGAAACCGGCTTTTGATACCCCGTGGTGGGCAGAGCACAGATAGCCCATTGTGTAGCTTTGTGCTTAACTACAAACAAACAGCTATTTTAGAAATTATGTTTTTACAAGGATTCAAAGATCACATCTTCCAATAGAGCCAGCTTTTAATGAGATAAAGTTTTGATATTTAATTTTTTTTCCCCTATATATTCAAATGTCCTGAAAATCTTCTTCTGGCATAAGTTTAAACTTTGAATTCTTATTCATTTATTTGGATGAGATTTTGGGTATTTTGAAGGTTTTTGTTTTACGTTATATTACATTTGGTCTTTCAATTTCGCGTGTTTAATGAACTCAAGCAGAAATCTTTATTTTAATTTCTGTAATATATCATAGCTTTAGCGTGACTAACACATTTATTATATTAATATCCTCTTGAACTATAAATTTAAAACCAAATTCCAACACTTGCCTTCTTCGTTATTCCGAACAGTAAAAATCAAGACAAGAATTTTGAAACTCGCCTTTCTCAGGTGTAAATGTAACTGTTCAAGTGAAACATTGGTTTTATCTAATTTGCAAGCTGTGGAAAAATTGAATATTTACATTCTCAGCGGAACGACTTTGTTCAGAAACATGCAAATTCGTTCTGTTAAAATGCATCTAGCCTTCCGAAAAATTATGCTGTTCTTTTCGGTAATATTAGGTTTAATTTATAATCAGAATTTCACCATGTGATTTGTATGTATCAAATAAAACCGTTTTATAATAGAACTCCGCCGATATATTCTTGACCAATCACATGAAACTATCAGTCACTTCATACTTCACGGGTGCCTTTAGATTCCTTTGTAACAAGTTCAAAACATTATCCATCACGTACTAGGCCATCCATTTTTATCGGTTAATTTACTAGTAGATACATGCTACTAAGATAAGTCAGGTTTTGTCAGACTTCTTTCAATTCGTTTTATTTGTTTACTAAAACTTTGATAAATAGATACTCTTACTCTACCTTTGTTATATAAGTAAAAGTGGTATGGTTGAGCTAAATCTAACCCGTAACACTTTCTGCAATACAAAAAAAAAACAAAAAACAAAAGAGCATCAGGAATTCTTCGCCGACTTAAAATTACATGCTTGGTAAAAACAATGTGTGGCGTCTCAAAAACTCCACAGATAAAAAGGATCAAAGAAAAGATATTAGTCGTCAACATCGTGTTTCTACATGAGGTTGTGTTTCTGGCAGAAAAAAAAAATACGTACTGCTGATGGCAGACAATAATCGATAGTTAGGCTTAATGCACCTGCCTCTTCTGTACTAATAATCACGTGTTTCCAACAGTATATATATATATGTTTAATAATGTGCAATCAGTTAGCTACCTTACAATTGTCCTTAATTATCAATTTCAATATGCCAGCACTAAACTATATTAATTTTCTTGTACCTAATTATGTAAAGTGAAAGATTTCGTTTTATCCACAATTTATGGGCCCGGCATGGCCAAGTGGTTAGGGAGCTCGGGTCGCAGGTTCGAATCCCCGTCCCACCAAACATGCTCGCCCTTTCAGCCGTGGGGGCCATTATAATTTGACGGTCAATCCCACTATTCGTTAGTAAAAGAGTATCCCAAGAGTTTACAGTGGGTGGTGATGACAAGCTGCCTTCCCTCTAGTCTTACACTGCTAAATTAGGGACGGCTAGCGCAGATAGCCCTCGTGTAGCTTTGCGCGAAATTCAAAAACAAACAAACAAACAATCCCCAATTTATGATTTTCTTCTCCCTACAAAATGTTAGAAAAGCATTTATTTATATTTAAACCAAAATTTATGGCAAAATTAGAATTCATAACATGTAACTGTGACATTACTTTGTCAATATGTCTGTAAAACGTATTAATTATTCTTTTACTGTCATAATTTAATCTTAAACGTGTTAAAATAGCACAATAAAACAGCTAACTCTTATTTCACTGCTGTCAGCTATTCTTAATAAAGTGATGTTTACAATGAAGTATCTGAAAATACAAGAGGCAAATATTTGTATATATATATATATGCTAACGAGAGCGGTCATAAAAATAACTGGTGAAAACTACAAGTTTATTTTGATCTGTCAGTATCATGATACGCAGTACTGGTGAAAGTGTTCGACTAGGATTTATCTTTATATAATTCACTACAAGCTACTAACACAAGAAAGTTTGACAATTTTATTCGAACACACGAATTTCCTGTCTCCTTATTCGTCAATAGTGACAACGCTACCATTTGTAGAAAATTGTTGAGTAAATGTAACACTTATGCAACAGACGAATAAAATAAAGCTACTAACACAAGAAAGTTTGGCAGTTTCTTTCGAACACACGAATTTCCTGTCTCCTTATTCGTCAATAGTGACAACGCTACCATTTGTAGAAAATTGTTGAGTAAATGTAACACTTATGCAACAGACGAATAAAATAAAGCTACTAACACAAGAAAGTTTGGCAGTTTCTTTCGAACACAC
>NW_013667046.1:104638-106510 GCF_000517525.1 Limulus polyphemus
AGAAAGTTTGGCAGTTTCTTTCGAACACACGAATTTCCTGTCTCCTTATTCGTCAATAGTGACAACGCTACCATTTGTAGAAAGTTGTTGAGTAAATGTAACACTTATGCAACAAATGAATAGAATAAACTAGCTCATCTGTTTATTTACTTACCTGTACAACAGACATTAGTATAAAGTACAAAAATATTTTGTCATATATTTTTAAGTATAACAAGTTCAGACTAATGAGTGTAATAACGCGCATCAGTTTCACCTTCATTTTTTAACAAGAAACCATCTTAAATTATCTGATCTGTTATAATTCAATAGAATTAAAAGATAAAATTCAATATATGGACGTAGTAGCTTTTAAGTAAATTTATCTGGAATACACAAAGGAAGGAATGTAATGTCAACGTAGATTCTAAGAGATTCCCCTGTCCATTAGACTGTAGGATCAATAAAATAAGCCATTGCATGACAAAGAAGGAACCTCGTTATCAACAGGAAACTACATGTTGCCTAGGAAGAAGCCTGATTCGGTTCCCTTAGTAACTGGAACTTCCCTACGGATTGCTTCACTGAACAATACTGAATCAATTTGAATTCACAGTGGAATACATTCGCCGATTGCATATTTCGTAATAAATACAAAGGCATATAAAATTTGTATTCATTTCGTCATAATAACGACATGATTCATTTTAAATATATCTTGGCGGAATTTATTCTACTTTTGAATATCTTAAACAGCTCATTATGTATCAAGACGTACTTTTTTTACTTAAAAGGGAATTTCAAATATATGAGCTAAAACCTATTTGTAAATAGAAAACAAAAGCAATGTCTCATGCACATTGTTATCCAAAAATTCACTTCAGTGAAAGCATGATGAAACATGGTGAAACACACCAGATTAATTAAGTCTCGTCAATACTGAGTGTATAATGGAACACCTCAAATCCAGATAAATCGAGTCTGATTAATATTGAATGTGTAATGGAACACATTAGATCCACATTAATCATGTTTTATCACTATTGAATATATAATGGAACACCTCAAATCCAGATAAATCGAGTCTTATCAATATTGAATGTGTAATGGAACACATTAAATCCACATTAATCATGTTTTATCACTATTGAATATATAATGGAACACCTCAAATCCAGATAAATCGAGTCTCATTAATATTGAATGTGTAATGGAACACATTAAATCTACATTAATCAGGTTTTATCACTATTGAATGTATAATGGAATTTGCCAAATCCAGAGTAATTGAGTCATATCTCAATCGAGTATAAATTAACAACTGTTTCCGTGTAGTTAACTTATAACTTTTCTATTCATTTATTCCCCTTCCACTTACTAGAAAGTATCAGTTGGATGCTAATAAGTTAATAAAAAAAAACTTTTAGAGATATTGAGGTCCTGATTTTAATTATTTCAGTTTTTAATTTATAGAATAGAATATCAGGGGAAACTAGAAATATAAAAAAAATCGTAGACAGGTGGGACAGCGGTACGGTTACGGTCTTACGAAGCTAAGATCCGAGGTTCAATTCTCTGCAATGGACACAGCAGATAGCCCAATGAGACTTTGTTTTAATAAACAAGAAGGAATCGTCAGTAGCCACGACACTTGAAATCCTTTTAGGCAGGATTAGAGTAAATTAATCTTTGAGACCTTTTTATTAGCTTTATTTTTGGGCGCCAGCAATACTAAGCGTGGAGCGTGGGTATACCTAATTCAATTTTATTGCTCATCAGGATCTTTACCACCCTACCCTCAAATTGAAATCCTTTTAGGCAGGATTAGAGTAAATTAATCTTTGAGACCTTTTTATTAGCTTTATTTTTGGGCGCCAGCAATACTAAGCGTGG
>NW_013667046.1:107249-109390 GCF_000517525.1 Limulus polyphemus
TAGTGTGACACACAGCCCAATTTGGTATAGATGTACTATACCTTTGTGTTGTTGGAATATTGTGATCCTGTATAGTGTGACACACAGCCCAATTTGGTATAGATGTACTATACCTTTGTGTTGTTGGAATATTGTGATCCTGTATAGTGTGACACACAGCACGATTTGGTATAGATATACTTTATCTTTGTGTTGTTGGAATATTGTGATCCTGTATAGTGTGACACACAGCACGATTTGGTATAGATATACTTTATCTTTGTGTTGTTGAAATATTGTGATCCTGTATAGTGTGACACACAGCACGATTTGGTATAGATGTACTATATCTTTGTTTTGTTGGAATATTGTGATCCTGTATAGTGTGACACACAGCACAGTTTGGTATAGATATACTATATCTTTGTGTTGTTGGAATATTGTGATCCTGTATAGTGTGACACACAGCACGATTTGGTATAGATGTACTATATCTTTGTTTTGTTGGAACAATGTGATCCTGTATAGTGTGACACACAGCACAGTTTGGTATAGATGTACTATATCTTTGTGTTGTTGGAATATTGTGATCCTGTATAGTGTGACACACAGCACGATTTGGTATAGATATACTTTATCTTTGTTTTGTTGGAACATTGTGATCTTGCATAGTGTGACACACAGCACAGTTTGGTATAGATGTACTATATCTTTGTGTTGTTGGAATATTGTTATCTTGCATAGTGCGACCAAAAGCACTATTTGCTAAAATTTTAGGTAAGTCAATCTGTAGTTTTGTTGTTCTAACGTAAGTTTCTGTTGTTGCATGGTGAAAATTTAAACTGCTATCGAGCGTGTTATTTGGTTTTATAAATGCTTGTTACGTTCAAAATTAGCATAAATTTCCATGAATTCTAAAAGTCTTGGAAATAGAACGAAAGTTGCGTTATGCCCTGTTTCTTTCACTCGGAAATCTGTGGCTTGTTAAGACCAAACTTTATGTTGCACTGAGCAACACGAATATTTAAAACTGCTGTAGAGTTTACAAATTTATCTCAATATACTCGAGTTGAAGTAGAAATGAGAAACAAAGGTTCAAAGTTGTAAAATGTCGGTGTTGAGTTCAAAGTATAGACATAAATATATTTTTACGTAGCTCAGACTTTTTATTTTCGTACGAAGTCTAAGTCACACTTCATTCACTCTTACGTTCTACGTGCGATAACACAAAATATTAAACTGTAAATGCGTTATAAGAATAACAGTCAATTCCGTTGTTTGAATGGTGGGTGGTAGGTGCTGCTGTCCGGCTTTCTTCCCTCTAATCTGTAGGGTTTGTTTGTTTTGGAATTTCGCGCAAAGCTACACGAGGGCTATCTGCGCCAGCCGTCCCTAATTTAGCAGTGTAAGACTAGAGGGAAGGCAGCTAGTCATCACCACCCACCGCCAACTATTGGGCTACTCTTTTGCCAACGAATAGTGGGATTGACCGTCACATTATATCGCCCCCACGGCTGAAAGGGCGAGCATGTTTGGTGGGATGCGGATTCGAACCCGCGACCCTCAGATTGTGAGTCGAGCGCCTTATCCACCTGGCCATGCCGGGCCATTAATCTGTAGGGACGGTGGCGTAAATACAAAATACAAATACCTCGTCTCGTTTTCTTTTATTTCACATCTCGAGTCCTGCACCGACTTCCTGTAATTGCGAACACTTTCAGTACGGTGGAACGAATATTATTCATTCGAATAACAAGATGCAACCTGTACCGTTCGTTTTCTGTCAGCATTACTTTAACAAACTCGTGACACATTGTGTGTAACATTTGCTTGTTCATTATTCTTTCTAACTGAGAGTTACTAGAGTAGCCACTTTAATTACTGTTGCAAAGACGTGTCGTTTGTTAGTGGGATTTCGTGCGAAGCTACTCGAGGGCTATCTTCGCTAGTCGTCGTTAATTTTGAAGTGATAGTTTGTTTCTTTGTTTTGAATTTGGCGCAAAGCTACACGAGGGCTATCTGAGCTAGCCGTCCCTAATTTAGCAGTGTAAAACTAGAGGGAAAGCAGATAGTCATCACCACCCATCGCCAACTCTTGGGCTACTCTTTTAACAACGAATAGTGGGATTGACCGTCGCATTATAACGCCCCCCCTCCCCCCC
>NW_013667046.1:110390-125290 GCF_000517525.1 Limulus polyphemus
ACGGGGATACGGACCCGCAGATTGCGAGTCGAGCGCCTTAACCACCTGGCCATGCCGGGCTGAAGTGATAGACCAGAAGGAAAGTAGCCACGCTCTTGTCAAACCAAATAGTGGAATTTGATCGTCACCCTTACATTGCAAATTGTGGAGAGCGATTTTTGTTTTTGGCAGTAACGGGAGGCGTACCCGGGAATTTCAGCTCCACAGTCCAATATGTTAAACGTTGGGTCGCGTAAACATTAAACTCTCGATCAGAATTGTTGCAATTTTCAAATTAAAAATGCGCTAGAAATTATGAATAATTCGCAGCGTAAGAATTAATATAAGAATGTCGTTAGCTAAAAATTATAACAGAAGATTCAGAGACAGTTTGAATTCAAAGTGAATATTGCTTGAAAACGATAATGTTTTTAAACCAATGAACTTTTGTTTGTAATTATGCACAAAGCTACAAAATGGGCTATCTGGGCTCTGCCCATACGGGTATCGAAACCCGGATTCTACTGTTGTAAGTTCGCAGACATACCGCAGACTACTGGGGGGCATTAAACCAATGAATTCATTGAATAAGTTATTGTTCATAGTCAGTGAAAGTTCAGGTAGACTGCGTGATTGTTAGTTTAGCCGTAACAAGCGATATTTTAAAGTGAGTTTCCCAATTGAGTAAGGAGAATAATTCATCTTGTCAATTGGGTTCTGAAGTAACTGAATCAACCTGGGTGAACTTTAGAGAAGAAAAGATAATTATTTAGAGTTTTAGATACAACTGTGATATCCTGTAGTGTAAAGAATTTTGTACATACGTTTGACTTAAAATAAATGGATTGTGTCCTGTCCGTTTATTGTTCGAATTTATCGCCAACAAGTCACAGACACCTACTGTATAAGAATCCCAGCCCACATATTCAAAATCTGACATAATGTCAGGTCGTACTTCTATTTTCCAACATATTATGTGCATGAAAAATGATACAGTAATCTGAAATATTGGCACGAGAGAATTGATTTAGCATCAGGCTTTACTTGTGAGGTACTCCTTGTTTAAATGGAGGAAAATCAGAAAGTAAGCTGCTATGAAACCTTGCTCTTGATAAGATGGCAATTCGGAAACGTTAATTTGATGGTGATAGTTTCATTGGTTATCTAAAACAGATACCAATTAGGTACTATTGGCCTTTCTTATTACAGTGATATCATTAAATTCCTCGTGGAAAGCTCTAGCAGGATAATTTTTGGGTGTTTGTTTGGTGCTAAACACAAAGCTACACAATCAGCTATATGTGATCTGCCCACCGTAGGTATCGAAACCCGATTTTTAGCGATATGAAATAAACCCTCAGACTTAACACTAAGCCATAGGAGGTGTTTTTCATTAATAGCTTATTATAATCTGAAAACGCAGGTCTACTAAAGCAAAGTATTACGAAGTTATCAGTATAGAAGTTTAGGTAGTATTAAGTCTTTTGATAGTCTTACATCTAGCTGGTGTAAACATTCAGGATATCTGTAACAGCATGCAAAAGAGCTGGTGCTCTAATTTTCTAAATATATATATTTAATTACTGATGCGTGTGTGTCACGTGATTAGACTTACTGTATTAATTGACCCAGTTGTCAAGGGATTATGTGACAACTTAAACCTCGTTTTAAAACATCTCAGGATTCACATGGATTAAACTGTGTAATAAATCAAACAATAGTCCCATTTATAGTAGTAGCATGTTAAAAAAATTTAAGTTCAACAACGGGAAAGGCTCTGACTTGAAACATACTTAATTTAATAATTGCGACATTTTTAAATCAAAAACCCTTTTGTGAAAGATCACATTCCTGTTCCCAGAACAATTAACAAGCACAGTTGGAGATCTTTTCTTGGAGCTGCTGAAAGTTCTCTTTTGAGAAGTACAGAAATTGTGTCACTTCGGCCATTATAGCAGAAAGATCAAAAACGTTGAGGGTTCTTCTTTCCATTAAGTCTGTCATTGGAAATGTTAATTACGGTACATTTATAAAGGCCAGTTGAATTATTTCTGTACCTACAAAGTCAAGAACGTATAGAAATATTTTTTGGTATGATAAAGAATGGAAAACAACAGTCCCACAACAGCATACAATAAACTCCTTATTATAAGTAGTATCTCTGGTAGTTTTGTGGAATTACAATATAGTACTGCCTGCATCTGACACCGTTAATAATAGAAAACAAATAACAAATAAAAAGATAACGAATCATTTCATAGTAACATTTCCCAAACTGAGAAGCGTTTACTAAGTCGTTAAAAGTAATGTTTAGAGTTAATTTGTTCAGAAAATAATATAAAACAAATCTTTATAAAGTTCTGTAAAACTTATGAATATACCCTGCTGTCAAAAGATCGTGTTATAGAAAATTCACCATGGATTTCAAGGAGAGACAATGGATGACTTGCACTTCCAGTTAAAAGTGGTAACCATTAGCTACACTATAGAAAAATAGTTTGAAAGGCTAAATGGTGGGAAGGCATTCAAAACAGAAACTTTTGTAATTGGATTTGCAAGTAACAGTAATTAATAAGCTATCAACGGAAACATATTTATATCAGTATCGAAGCATGCCTTGTTCGTAGTTTTTCAAAGCTTCGTATTACAAAACTGACTAGTGTTAATCATGCGGAACTACAGGAAATTTGGAGTATCGGTAAGCAGGAAATGAAATGTATCAATCAACACTAGACAAAGGTTCACAAAGTCTGTAACCTTCAGTCAGTAGTAAGGATATCATTCATCCAAGAAGAATGCTTGTAATCGAAATAACAGTATCAGTATTCGGTTGAAAGAAGCTGGTAACTCGTCACAATTTGTATTAATTTCATAAGTTGTACTAGTAGAAACAGATCGCATAAGATAAAACCTACAGGTTGTACTAGTGGAAAAAGGTCGCATAAAATAAAACCTGCAGGTTGTGCTAGTGGAAAAAGGTCGCATAAATAAAACCTGCAGGTTGTACTAGTGGAAACAAGTCGCATAAAATAAAACCTACAGGTTGTACTAGTGGAATAAGGTCGCATAAAATAAAACCTGCAGGTTGTGCTAGTGGAAAAAGGTCGCATAAAATAAAACCTACAGGTTATACTAGTGGAAACAAGTCGCATAAAATAAAACCTACAGGTTGTACTAGTGGGAAAAGGTCGCATAAAATAAAACCTACAGGTTATACTAGTGGAAACAAGTCACATAAAATAAAACCTGCAGGTTTGCTAGTGGAAAAAGGTCGCATAAAATAAAACCTCAGGTTGTACTAGTGGAAAAAGGTCGCATAAAATAAAACCTACAGATTGTACTAGTGAAAACAGGTCGCATAAGATAAAACCTACAGATTGTACTAGTGGAACTTTTTTCACCTCAAATGATTTTTAACTACCATCGAAAAAGTCAATCAAAGCAAAAAAGTCATACCATTAGATGACTCATTTAAAATTGAAGTTACTACATTGGAACTACCAGTAGGTAGCGCCAATAATTATAAGTTATCGAACATTAATCTTGATCAAATTAAAAAACATCAATTACTGCTATAAATGCTGATATTACTATAGCCTTAGCATTATTCAGAAAAGATCTCAAATATAAATCTATTAGAGATCAACGAAAACCACTACTTACACGCCTTGTTCAAGACTTACATACTTTGTCTAATGTTCCAGAAGGACCTTGTGGAATAGAAGAACTTTCTAAATTTGAACATCATCTAAACATTTAAATACATGTATTATCTTCTGAAAATTTATAGAAGGTCCTTCATATCTCGAAAAAATATTCATATGTAAGATGACCATCATTTCTACGTTATTACGTCAATGAAAAGCTTCGTCGGGGTAGGTTATTACTGTTCAGAATGTGACAAGGCATTTCAACATTAAAATGAACATCATTGTTCAGGTTATTGTAACGTTTGTGACAGGAATGAATGCTCGAAAAGTCAACCCATAGTTTGTGCTGATTGTAACGGGTTTTGTAAATCGTCAGGCAGTTACAACAGACATATAACAAAGAATGTTAAACAAACAGTATCTTCATGTGAACAGTGTATAAATTGTTTGGTTATTATTGACAGAAAAAAACGTAATCCAGAATTTCATCCATATGGAAAAAGTCATAAGTGTAGGACGTATTTATGATTTTTCCAGGATAAAAAAAAGTAAAAGAATCACTGAATAAATACTTATTTTTTTATTTTGAGACTGATCAGCAAAACAGAATTCACGAGGTAAACTACTGTGTGGTCCATGATTTTAATGATAAGGAAATAGTTTTCATGTGATGAATTTTGTAAATTCTTATTTTCGAAAGGACATAAGAGTTAAACAGCTATAAAATATAATATGAAAGATCTTGATGGTCACTATATCTACATTATTTTATTAGTAAAGGAATTTTCCTAATAGTGTTTTAACGTTAGGCAGTTTCAATGTTATATTTCAAACGGTGGAACAATTGTGATTATGAACATCAAAAGTCTGAGAATTAGAATAATCGACAGTTATAAGTTCATACCCCTGTCTTTATCAATGTTCCCAAAAAAATTTTGGTTTAGAATAACTAGAGAAAGGATATTTCTCTCATATTTTCAAAAAAAAGGCAAATTAGGAAAAATCGAGGACCTATACCAGATGTCAGTTTTTACTCTCCAGAACCATAAGACAAAAGTTCCTGGATTGACATTGACAGTGAAGTGAGGAATAGTACATGATTGGCGTTGTCAGTGAGGTGAGGAATAGTACGTGATTGGCGTTGTCAGTGAAGTGAGGAATAGTACATGATTGGCGTTTTCAATGAGGTGAGGAATAGTACGTGATTGGCACTGTCAGTGAAGTGAGGAATAGTACATGATTGACACTGTCAGTCAGGTGAGGAATAATACATGATTGGCACTGTCAGTGAGGTGAGGAATAGTACGTGATTGGCGTTGTCAGTGAGGTGAGGAATAGTACGTGATTGGCACTGTCAGTGAGGTGAGGAATAGTACGTGATTGGCACTGTCAGTGAAGTGAGGAATAGTACGTGATTGGCGTTGTCAGTGAGGTGAGGAATAGTACATGATTGACACTGTCAGTCAGGTGAGGAATAATACATGATTGGCACTGTCAGTGAGGTGAGGAATAATACATGATTGGCACTGCCAAAGGGTAAAGAATAGTACATGATTGACACTGTTAGTGAGGTGAGGAAGAGTACATGATTGACTTTCAAGAAGAGATGCACAGGTAAGAAACTTTTTGTTGTTGTTCTTTTGAAAATTTTGTTGAGAGTTATATTTATCATTATTTATTTTTTCTTCTTTGGGTACTGCCAATCAGGGAAGAGTTTCTCGCAACCTGTGATATAGATCCCTCAATGAACACGACCCTTGCTTCTGTATACAGAAGCAAATTTATACCACCATGATCAATAGCTCTTGTACCTAACCATGGATACTTTACGACCAACAACTACAGCCAAGTAAGTATCCAATGGTTATATTATATACACAAATGTGACGGGGATCACGATCCAATATGCACTTAATGGTGGTGAGAAATAAAACCTAAATTATAGAGTAGATAGTTTCTGAAAGGAACAAAACACAATATATGAGTTTTATGAGTGCTACTACCATGGGTGCAATATATGTTATGACTCTGACACACACACAATGCAGTTCCAACTAGACCCATGTGGTTTGTTAGAAAGCATACATTAGAAAGGCAGCAACAACCCAAAAGCTCTAGGATACAAAGTCATAACAATATGAAAGCATGAGTTTAAGAAAATAAAGTCTGATGATTCATATTTAAAGAATTTACTTAGGGATCGTACAGTAGATTCAAGCCTGAATCTATGAGATGCCTTCTATAGAGTGAGAGTCAATATGACAAGGCTTTTATATAATATAAAAAAGGAGAAAAATCAAGAACTTGGAATTTACATCACTATATTCATGAACAAACAAATAGTGTGAGTATCCAGTTTGACATCCTACTATAATAATAACAACAAATTTCTTTAATTTAAACAATTATTTTGGATTTATAATATGTAAAATTCTAGTCACGAGGAAAGTCTATCATCCAGTTTTACCAGTTAGAAGTAATGATAAACTAACCTTTCCTTTATGTGGTTCATGTATGGAATCCAGATCACTTCCACCATGTAACCACTGTGATGAAAAGAGAGCTGTCATCAATACTTGGGTTATGGAAGAAGTGAAAAAAAAACAGTCGAGTGTAGATACCAGGTAATAAGAATATATGAGATTTATCATTTTCCCATCAAGTCTAGAAATCTTTTGAAGAACTATATCAATACGTTTCTTAAACTAAAACAAGAAAGCTCTGGTTGGTCCTTTCACTGTGTAACATCAGAGGCAAAACAAGATTACTTTGCCCAGTTTATGGAAAATGAAGGAGAGCAACTGAGCCCAGAAAACATGGTATTTAATCCAGGAAAAAGGTCAGTTCTTTCTGGGGCGTTGGGCATGTCTGATGACAAACCACAATTTACCTATGTAACATCTGTTAAAAAGTATCACTCCTTAATGAATGATAATACTAAGATAATCACAGGTGTTACACTGACTAACGAAGATGTAATAACTCTTCATTGCAAACATAAACATGAATATCAGCCCTAGAAAGATCAAACAAACATCTTTCCGGCAGCTTTCACAACAGCACGCTCTCGTCTGAAGTTATATCAAACACTAGAGAAGTTAAATTCGTCCGTATTGTATTATGATACAGACAAATAGTATACATTTCAGACAGATCTAATGTTCCATATCTACGGGATTATCTTGTCGAGTTTACAGTTCAGCTGGATAGATACTATATAACATCGTGGGTCAGTGGTGGTCCAAAAACAATGGGTACTTACGCGACGATGGAAAGTCATGCTGTAAAATCAGAGGGTTTACCCTCAATTTTATCAACAGCAAAAAATTGAACTTCTCATTAATGAAGTGTAAGATAACAGATATATTCAGTCCTTTTCAGCCTCATATAACTGTGAATAATCATAAGAAGATTTGTAGAAATTTAAAAACTCAGACGATTTACAACTAGAATTCTTTGTTTGTTTGCAAAATTACACGAAGGCTATCTGCACTAGCCTTCCCTAATTTAGCAGTGAAAGACTAGAGGGAAGCCAGCTAGTCATCACCACCCACCAATTCTTGGGCTAGTTATTTACCAAGGAATAGTGGGATTGACTGTCACATTATAAGACCCCCATTGCTGAAAGTGCGAATATGTTTGGTGGGACGGGTATTCGAACCCACGACCCTCAGATTGCGAATCAAGTGCCCTAACCACCTGGCCATGCTGGGCCATACAACAAGAAAGAAAAAAGAAATATCATCCAGTTTACACCAAACAATACATCTTTCCAGACTTTAACACCCTTCCATATGTATACTGATTTTTCGTCTATGGTCTATGAACTGAAAAGAGGGAAGGTGCAGGGCCTTGGGGGAAGATCTCAAGTGTGTTCAAACATGATCTATTTAAGGTGAGACCCTTTTTATTTATTTCTCATTAGAGTTCGAAATGGATAACCATCTACTACACTCTTTTATGTGTTTAATGTCAGGTCTGGCAGGAAGTGATAAATCACAGTATGTATGCAAAGTTTTAATTTATCATAATGAAGTTCTCTAGCTTATTTCTAAAAACATCTTATGGTTTTATTGTGAATTTCAACCACTGTATAAAAAATAATTGTGAAGTATTCCAAACATTCAATTTGTCAAAGGCTCGTCTGAAATTTTTCATGATTATTTACCGTCTGATAAACCAAATCTTTTTATCATTGATAATCTTATGAGTGAAATTTGAAAAATGAATGAGTGTCTCAACTTTCTACACGTTGAAGCCACCGTTTGAATTTGTCAGTGTTTTATATTGTACAGAATGTATTTCATCAGGGTAGAGAAATGCATAATATTAGTTTAAATTCTCAGTATATTATGTTGTTCAAGAATGTCAGAGACTAATCTCAACTGAATGTCTTAGCGAGACAAATGTTTCCAGCACGTGTGAATTATTTTGAAGAAGCTTATCAAGATGCAATGAGACAACCATATGGTTACTTACTGTCGATCTGAAACCACAAACGCCTGAACAGATCCGACTGTGTACATACTCAAATAAGTTAAAACTGGTGTTTAACTGAATATACATTCATTTATTATTACGACTGCTGCAGTGATAGAAATAGAAGGACTTTATCTGAAGGAGGGGCCATATGTAATCAAAGAACTTGCATTCAAATGTTTAGTCACTAGATATATATATTTGTGTTTTTGTTTAAAACAACCATTTTTGAATAAGTATCTTTCAGCTGCTGATCATCGTTAGTGTAAATAGGTGACACGGCACATTCATCTCGTACTACAGAAAACGAATAATGTTGACTATCCCTATCTGTGGAGTGTGCCTAGATTATTGAGAGAAAACTTTACCACCATGTATACATAGGGGAGAGAGAAAGCCGAGATATTGAGAGATTTGTTGAAAATTCCTTGTTACAACCTGGAATTGTTTGGATGCCCCAAGCATACTCAACTTCCAAAATCGACTCTATCCTGTCCATTTCATATTAACAATTATCATTACTGTAATGTTAAAAATGTAGATGTTATATCTAAATAAACGGTTTTATATATATTGTACTCAAAATCTCTTCTCATTTACTTATCATGACACTTAGAAAAAAATAAAAAATAGTTGCTCCATGCATTACCTAAAGCAACACTCAAATATATTAAAGGAATAATTGCTAGAGCTAAAAATGAATTTATCTTGAGTATTTGTGAATGTGCTTTAAATGTTTTAAAAACTAACATTCCCATGACAGACCTACAAAAGCAGAAACTTCAATAATACAAGTCATTATTGAGATAGTTGGCTGTCAATAAAGCATCAGTTAAATATATTAGAAACTTTCTAATACAGAAATACTTTCATTACTAGTTGGTTTGGCAGAATGGTAAAGCTGTTGGAATCTAAAAATATGGCAAAACGAGTAGTTCTCGTTTCTGAAGAACTATTACATTATCTTTATCAACCCAAAGTTTATGAAAGACTAGTACATAAAGTATTAAACTCTATAGATAACGATGTGAATTCAGTTATACAAAATTATATGTTACTCGTAGATGATAAAGCAAAGATGATAAACCAGCTAAAACAACGTCATCAGACCTTTCATTCACAAGCCATGGAACCCATTAAAATTAAAATGGAGTCGCTGACTCACGAAAAGTTAAAGATCATCGACAGTGTTCTTCATGAATATATAAATAAAGCTGAAATTCTATTAGACTTGATACATTCCAGTAGGGATCTAATGTGGAATGAGAATTAGTGATTAATGGAAGATCCATCCCAAACAGTAACATGATCGACATAATCAACGATGTGCTATAAAAGCGAAAGAATTTTAACCCTACAGGATGAAACGAATTTACAGAATGATTATCAGATATAAATACTCCACAAGAATTTGTCGGAAATGTAGACAGATGGAACTATATGAAACATGATACGTGTGTTAAAAGGCTTAAACATACTGCATGTAAATGGGTTAATTTTTAATAAAGTAGTGTTGTATTTTTCATTGACTTGTGTCATGGGCTGTTGTCAGCCTTTTAAGATAGTAATAGCTTGAGCCATCTAACAATTAATATCATCTGCTGTAAAGATCAGATTATAACTAAATAAAAGTAGATAGCATGGAAAATAATGTCTAACAAAATTCTGCAATCTACCTATTATCACCCAAAACATTCTGCTGGTTTTGGTTAAGTATGGTCTTTACTTAGATTTGTGAAAGCACTAGGTAAATCCTTTACTCTAAATCAGCTTAAAGAGTGGTTAACACTAGGTAAATCCTTTACTCTAAATCAGCTTAAAGAGTGGTTAAGTCAACATGATAGATGCATTTTATACAAACCAGTAAGATATAAGTTTTCGAGAAACCGAATTATCGTTTTAGGGATCGATGAACAATGGCAGGCTTTTTTTTGGTGGATCTCTCTGACCTAAGTCAATATAACAATAATTCTAAGTATTTACTCACGTGTATGGATGTGTTTTCTAAATATTCATGCGTTGTTTCACTCAAGGATAAGAAAGGTGCAACCCTTGCAAAATCTTTCAAACCGATTTTAAAACAAGAATAAAAAGCATTTCATATCTTTTGTGTTGTGTTTGTATGGGTGTTCTTTATCTTTGTAGTTGCTGTTTCATTTAGTACCTATAAGTACAACACTCAAAATAATAATACCAACTCTATATCATATACTACGACCGAGAAAACGATTGTTGCACTTTAACAGAACACTCAGCTAAACTGGAGAAACTGTTTCATTTAGTACCTATAAGTACAACACTCAAAATAATAATACCAACTCTATATCATATACTACGACCGAGAAAACGATTGTTGCACTTTAACAGAACACTCAGCTAAACTGGAGAAACTCTATGGTGTTAGAAAACATGTACGCTGGATTATCTAGTTTGAGTTTATTAAAATGTATTTCTCTTCAATTACATGTAGATGTTGCTGAAAACTCTTTCATACATTTTGTTACCCCAACCGATGGCGGGGGATATTCTTCTCACTTTTTTACGTATTTGTGAGGAGCAGTATAACTCAAAATTTTGTAATTCATTTTGATCATATTTGGTAGAAAGATTGAGATCCCCCCCCAAGGACTAGCAGTTAAACTATTGGTGAATATAGGTTAGAGGTCAAGGTCAACATAACTCAAAAATTTTCATCTTATTTTGATCAAATTTAATGCAAAGGTTGATGTACCACGAGGACCATGTAATGAACATTTGGTAAACATATATATCATCAAAAGTCAAGATCATATTGAAAGTCAACCACTTTCGTTGTAATAGTAGCAAGTTCGAATTTTGAAAAACGGTTAAAACTCCACAAAAAAATTGGGATGCAAAAGGATCTTGGCACCTAGACATAAATTGTTTGGTGTGAATAATTGTTTGATGTATATTTTTGGTTGGTTATGGCTTAAATCAAACCTGAGTGCCTTTTTAGTTAGTTATAATTTCAAAGGAATCTTTATCCCCTTTGTTTTATAAAATAAATGTATGTTAAATCTTTGAAGAGTTTTTTTCGTCTTCTTTAAGTTCATGTATTAATACTGAGATGTTTGATTTCCATTGTCATATTTTTTTTTTTACTAAAAATTCGATCAAGTATGTCAACTAAATTGTACTTGTCATAAGACATAAATATTAGGCTTATTATATTTTTAACACAACATTATTTAGTAAGTCTATAAACTCTTTTCAAGAATAAGAAGAGTTAACTGTAATAATTAAGTTGGAAGGTATGGAGTGTACCTACTAAGGGAATGTTTTAATTTTGACGTTGAAATGCTCGGCGTGTACAGAATTTTCATGGAAGAAATAAAAGTAACAAAGGTTCAATTACACTTAGAGACAAAACATAGTTTTAACTAATGGTTCTGACAACACATGTCGCGTCGTTTTTCATAGCATAGTGCAGAGAACAGTTCGACTTGATCAAGTTGAAATATTCATAAACAGGTTAAATTATCAGTAGCAAACGAAATTCATAGACAATGATTTAGCTATCGTAACAAATATACAAACGTGGTGTACCCAAAGTTTTAGTTGGTTGTGGTAGGAATAGTTTCAGTCATGTAGATTAAAATAATTTTGATAAGCAAACGTTTTACTGAATATTTCTTAATGTGGTTTCATTATCAAGGCATGAAAGTACAGGCTGTACGTGTATTGCGGGGAGGGAACGGAAAATGACACCCACGTGGTAAAGCTTAATAATTAGTGTCAAAAATTAGAATACAACTTGTAAATGGAAGGATGTCCCTAAGAAAAGACAATTAAACCACTGGCGAAAGCTAGTGGTCAAAGGTGAGACTAGCATTACCTGAGTCAGTTCGACTGTGTAGAACCCGAGCAGGTTCGACTCTGTATCTTCTTACTGGAACCAGACAAGTAGACTTTAGGCTAGGAATAAGGCTGGCTTGAAGAGTTTGGCATGTATGATCCCATGCCTAAAAAATGCAACAGAATGAAGTATGGGCACCAAATAGCTGGTCGAGTGCAAACCCAGAGAAACCCGGGGATCGAGAAGTCCTCAGATTCTCTGGGCTCATATCCTATGGGCAAGGATGGGCGTAAGTACACGTTAAGCCTGTATACGTGCCGCATGACCATGGTTTAAAACACATGTTACGACTCCCTTAACCTACACACTCGACTGAACTTTTGATCAATAGAATTTGTCTGAACTTGTACTGTAATTTTGACTTTTGTTTGAAGAAACAAATTCTGGATCACTCTCGCGTTTTTTTTTTAATTGGTCAGCGATTTTTCCATTCCTTGTTAATAAGTAATTCCAAGCATTTTTCTTTACTTGATAGGTCACCAGCACAATTCAAGACCATTATAAGGAGACAGCTTGACTGAAGATGTTAGCTAAAATAGCCAAGCTAATGACTAGTCTATAATGTATATATATATATATTTAATGGAGCATTTTGGTTTGTTTGTTTGTAATTTAGCACAAAGCTACACAATGGGCTATCTGTGCTCTGCCCACCACAGGTATCGAAACCCGGTTTCTAGCGTTGTAAGTCCGCAGACATACCGCTGTGCCACTGGGGGGCGGAGCATTCTGGTGTGTGTATGTACACACATATATATATATATATTAATTAACAAAACAAGCCCAAACAACACAAAAACTACATTGATGATGCTACACAAAAAAGATCTCCAGTGTACAGGCTATAATGTGGGGTATAAATTGTGTTCTGGGTTTTATAGAAGGTTTTATTTTGCCTAGTTGTATATTTCATTGGTTTAATGAATGGTTCTTGTTTCATTCTTGTTTCATTTCTTATTACTTGAATGCATTGATTGGTAATCTATCCCCTTCTAAAAGAGTAGATAACCTTTGTTAAATTTTTCTTGTAATATATCACTGATGTTAAAGATTTTTTAGTTGCTTTTTGGTGGGGGTTTTAGTGTGTACACCATCACCTTCATCTATGGGTATTTTCGTCTTGGTAAGTATGTATTCACTGTTAAAGGGATTTTTCTCTTTTTACTGTTGTATTAAGTAATACATAATTGTAAACGTTTTTCTTTCATTCTTAATTTTCACGCAGATTTTTTTAATGTAGTGACAAGTGTTTATTTAATGATTGCATTATCCTATAGTATGATAAATTCTATTTTAAGATAAGTTAAAGGGTTTTATCTTGTGATTAAGCGTGATTCGTTTATTAAGGGTTTGTGATGTGTATGTGGCATGTACGTGTGTTTAACAATAAAGTATTTTGCGAGTGTAAAGATTATTAAAGTTAATTTTATTTATTACTCACGCAACTTAAAGTTCAGTCAAGCTACCAAATACAGATTACTCTCCTTATATCCTGACCGAATCTGTTGTTATTAATGATTCTAACTATCTGATGGCCCGGCATGGCCAGGTTGTTAGGACGCTCCACTCGCAATCTGCGGGTCGCAGGTTCGCACACCCGTCCCACCAAACATGCTCGCCCTTTCAGCCGTGGTGGCGTTATAATGTGACGGTCAATCCCACTATTCGTTGTTAAAAAAGTAGCCCAAGAGTTGGCGGTGGAAGGTGATGACTAGCTGCCTTCCCTCTAGTCTTACACTGCTAAATTAGGGACGGCTAGCGCAGATAACCCTCGTATAGCTTTGCGCGAAATTCAAAACAAACAAACAAACTATCTGATACTTGTAGGGAAATCATTTTATCTGAAAATATCACATCGTAGCTATTTTACACTCTAGTGTCTAGGATTCTTCTGAATCAAAAGTATTACTTAATTCTACTGTCATTCTATTTAATTTCTTATAATTAAGGTACTTCACTGAGTGAGACTGGAAGTAGGTTAGCTAAAATAGTGACTATTTTATAAAAGCTTTTATACAAACAAGTCTTTACAGGTTAAACATTTGTATTTCTCCAAGTTTTTAATTTTTAAAACAGGCTCTGAATTATCTGGCAATCCCAAAAGAAACCAGCAGAGTAATTGCTATGTGTTATTGATGTAATTTCACCGCTTATGTTCGCTAAGTGTTTCTCACAAAAGTTATAACATTTCCTACAGAAGAAATGTTGTGTTAATCATTACGATTTTTTTTCATACAAAAATATATATTACCACGTTTTTTCGTTATATACAACAGTATTAATGAGCTTTTTTTCAAAAGAAGACTGATAAAAATATACATTTTACCAACATATGAAATACGCTTTACATTTTTTCGTTAAATATAAAATCAGATAAGAACCTATTCCCTCAAATTTCAGAAAGTTATTCACTTTACTATCTCTATGCGCATTATAAAGCCTAATATGTATTACTTTCTAGTACACTATACTGTTTAAGATACATTGCTGTTGTAATAATAAACAGTTGCTTTAAAAATTTCACCACAAACAAATGATAAGACACTGAATTACAAACTGTAGAGCCGTTTATAACCAGTTCCTGATTAAAAACTAGCACTTCTATTTCCAGCTATCATAAAACTTTAAAACTTAGATTAATTATATAAATATGAAAATGTAATAAAATTTTAATGGAAAGTAGTGATCGTTGGTTATTCGTAGAAGTGCTTAAGAAGCATCCAAAACAAAATAAATGTTCTAATTATAAGTACAAAAACAAGTAGATTTTAAAACGATTTCAATTCATACTTTAAAATCTATTCAACTAGTATCACACTACTTGTTTCTGTACTATTTATTGCAGCATTTATTTGTTTTGGATACTTCTTATAACTGTTTGTTTGTTACGGATTTCACGCAAAGCTACGCGAGGG
>NW_013667046.1:126290-132153 GCF_000517525.1 Limulus polyphemus
TCAGATTGCGAGTCGAGCGCCCTAACCACCTGCCATGCCGGGGCCCTTCTTATAGCAATTCTATGAATAACCAACGATCTTTATTTTCCGTTAATTTTTTTCCTATTTCCGTTTTTATATGTCCATGACATGGACACAACATCTATAAACTTTCAGCATAGCCATATCCCTGATTGCTATAACTTTTATTACTCAGCAAGCAATATACAGCACTTAAACATAATTACGAATGTGAATTTGAAATTAAGTCTATAATCATTAGCATTATACTATATAGAATTGACCATTACATAATCCGGTGTAGGGGGTGCATCCACTAGCTGAGGTCTACTTAGGTATGGAATAAGCCCCAGAGCGTAACATGGGCTATACTTGACTGATGTTATAAATTGCTCACATAAATAGCGACATGTATTTTCTTTTTTATTATATATTTTAATTCAATATCACATTCATTTTTTTCTTTTCCAATAGACATAATTTTAGGGCAGAATTATTCAACAAGAAACGAAATTTTTAATATTTTTCAATATCGAAATCAAATCGACTTTGTTGAATTCAACATAACAACATAATAAACCTTTGTGATATCCAAATGTTATAATTGAAAATCGTGTCGAAACAATATATGGGTGGCAGGGAAATATGGTATTGTTATCCGTGTCGAAGCAATATATGGGTGAACCTATCTTTAAATTTTCAAAAATCACTCATGTACTTATAACATATGTCATATCACCAATTATTTAATTCACGTTTTAACAGCGTTGTAAACAACAAGCGAAACCATGTCTACAATTTAGATACAAGAATTGAAACCAATTAGAATTCATAATATTTTTAATACTCTTGTTTGTTTAGTTTTTTATGTTATTCCTGTATAAAGTATATACTTTACCTTTAGAAACAGTCTCGTGTCTATCCATCGATATGTATATATGTATATGGATTTTTATTGGAATATCAAAAGCAGATACCCATAGACCAGTTAAGTAAGCTGGAGAAATGTTGTAGTAATCTGAGCCATTTAGGCGCTGGCCCCGCTGACGTGATCAAGTAGGTAGGTAGTAGACGAAAAGCTGCTGTTAGAAATTTTTGAATTGTTATACCAGAAACGTTTGCGACTTTTTTAGCGTATTATTGGTATATGTGTGCATAATATATCGCAACTAATACTCTGAATAGTCGGTTTTTTTCTTAGGAATTCGATAGGGTGGTTTTGAATTATTTGAAATATTTGTCGATCCCCATTATTAAGAAGTACTATACTAAAATGAATCATAAAAGGAACGATCAAACTACTATTGCATTATTATTGCATCATTTGTGGTTTTCCTCATTTTACGGTCTAAGAATACGTTTTTTTGAAAATCAAAAGACAATAGGGAAAAAGTGGCCGATAGTGGTTGGCACGTATGGCGGCATATCAAAAGGCCCAAGGTTTGAGTCCGCTATCTGTGCCACTAAACAGGCTCCACACTTTCAGTTGAGTCCGTATTATACTAGTTACTCTAGTTAGCAGTACTTTGAAACTATAAAAAGCTATGCCTGAACTATGAGACATAAAGAATAAATTTCCCAAAGCTTTAAAACCATTTGTCCTTTATTTATTCTTGTTATGAATCATACTTCGGCATTTCTAATCAATGTAATATGTACTTTTCCTTTCGAATATTTAATGGCAAAGGCACCAACATTGCAAATGAATGTATACAATTCGAAAGTCGTCTAAGAAACAGTTATTGTCTTATTGAGTATAAATAAAAACATCAAAACGGCACTAAGATAATAAGAAATCTCAAAAGGTTTAGCTGAAGGTTTTAGTGAAGATAGTGTTGCGATCGTGCTATATTCACACTTCACTTTCCCTTCTTATGTCCACTAGTTTTATTTAGGTAGTATTTATTCCTATCAGTAAACAATAACACATAGATTTAGAAATAGGTTTTGTTTCTTATTGGCAACATATTACTTTCTTCCTTCGCCTCTCTCTCGGTTTATAAGTTCTCTCTCATATCTCCCGGTCTTCTTCTTGCCTTTCATTGAACTCCTGTCTTTCTTTCCTTTCCCTACTCCATGCCGAAACGATCCCTTTCTTTTTGAAATTGCACCTGTTTCTCGTTTATAGAATTATCACATATATATAAAGGAGTCTTGTAGTTTCTATACCAGCTGAACTTAAAAAGGCAGTCGCTTTACTTTAATTGGCCATGTGACGCACGAGATGAATACCCGCTCACTTCAATCATTCTCTTATAACTTAGAGTACTGTAATCTTCTAATTCCATAACCGGCCACGTTTTCACACTCTCTCCACTTCAGTCAATGCTAACTTACATCTAATTTAATAGCAGTTAGTATAAATTATCTTTTAGATTAATAATGTTTCGTTTATACGTCTAAGTACGTATATACTACAAGCTTTAAAATTGCCTTTAAGCTTTGGTCTTATATAACGAAGAACCTTGAAATCCGAAAAAAATAAAACAAGTTCACAAAATTAAAACACCAAGTTGACAGTTGGAAAACGTATCACGAAGACATGATGTAAGACTACATTATCACGAAATACTGCATTAGCAAATGGTAAAAGGCCCTAACTCTAATTCAGCTTTATATGTTTAACCTCCCAAGTCATTACCAAACTTTCGCAGACTCCCAAATGTATTTTATCCTCAGTTTGGATAATGATCTTAAAATTATTCCGATGTTACACTTCACACCATATGGCCTGCTACGCTTCAAGTGCTTTCTATCTCGCTGGAAAGTTCTCTCATTTATACATAGTCATAGTAGAAACTTGCATATACGATCGAACAGCCAGGACGTGCAAGTTTCAACACAAGAAGTCAACCCTCTCAACCGTTGTTTCTCCATCGTTAAATTTAGAAACTTTTTGTATGAGTTTATACATATATAAAGTGAAACTTGAATTGAATTTGTGGGTAGATTTATTTTCAAACACATAGAAGCGAATTTCACAGACCATCTTTTTTTCTTCAACTTCGAGACATGTTCACCAGTAATGACATGTATTGCACCAGAGTTTTTGTAACAGTAAGTTATATTTTTGGAAATGTACAAATTTTTACTTGATTTTTGTTTGTTTGTTTTTGCAGTTAAACAATGAGCTATCTGTGCTGTGCACACCACGGATACTGAAATCCGGACTTTAGCGTAATACGCCTCTAGCTTGGGGGCTTCTTTTTTTTACTTGAAGCCTTTTTCAGAGGTAGGAAGTGTACATTTGTATTTTTGAAACATCTCCATTATGTTCAAGTGTGTGTTGCTGTATCTCTCTTTTTCTTTTTTATCTTGTTACCATATTTTTTTAAGATTGACATTTAGTAGATAGGCCCGGCATGGCCAGGTGGTTAGGGCGCTCGACTCGCAATCTGAGGGTCGCGGGTTCGAATCCCCGTCCCACCGAACATGCTCGTCCTTTCAGCCGTGGAGTCGTTATAATGTGACGGTCAATTCCACTATTCGTTGGTAAAAGAGTAGCCCAAGAATTGGCGGTGGGTGGTGATGACTTCCCTCTAGTCTTACACTGCTAAATTAGGGACGGCTAGCGCAAACAGCCCTCGTGTAGCTTTGCGCGAAATTAAAAAAGAAGATTATCTTGTACATGTTTCACTTGTAAATACATTCTTCGTGCAAAGCACGTGAACAATGAAAGTTTTTCAATGTTTGCTATATAGCCCCTCGTCTAAATAAGTCATACGTAATAATTTTTGATACAAAAAATATACGTTGAGGAAACTCTTGTTTATTTTTTCTGACTTAACCCTGCCTTTTTATTCTGTAAATACTTTTTTAATAAATATCCTATATTAAAGTTACACGAAAATAAAGGGGGAACTGAAGTAATTAGATTAATTTTCAGTACAAACCAGAATTTTCCACTCCGGATTGCGTGATCGTTTCACAGCTGTTATTCTAAAATAAACCGAATTAGAATGCTGATTGAAAAATTTTAAAAATTATAGCAGTGTATTTATACATAATAATGTTTTCGTTAAAAGAACAGTGCTACTTTTGGACAACTCATGTGGCCATCTTATCTAATAAGACAACTGTGTTATTTTACAAGCAATATATAATCATTTTTTACAGTTATGTTTGAATTACAACATGTAATATTTCGCTTTAAAGACTTTTTCGTACACGAATGGTTTATATTAAAAATAAAATATATAATGAACAGTGTTTTCACCACGTAAAAAAGGTTTGATATAGCTACAGATTTCAACGATCAACTGTTGTTGCTGTTGTGTTTATAGCATAAAGGCTCAAAATGAAATATTTGCACTTTGTCCACCGCGGTAACTCGAATCCTATATTTTAGTGTAGTAAGTCTATAGACTTACCTCGGATCCATCACGGGAAGTACCTATCCACTAAGCCTAGTATTCCATGTGAGAATATCACGGGAAGTACCTATCCACTAAGCCTAGTATTCCATGTGAGAATATCACGGGAAGTACCTATCCACTAAGCCTAGTATTCCATGTGAGAATATCACGGGAAATACCTATCCACTAAGCCTAGTATTCCATGTGAGAATATCATTGGAAGTATCTATCCACTAAGCCTAGTATTCCATGTGAGAATATCACGGGAAGTACCTATCCACTAAGCCTAGTATTCCATGTGAGAATATCACGGGAAGTATCTATCCACTAAGCCTAGTATTCCATGTGAGAATATCACGGGAAGTACCTATCCACTAAGCCTAGTATTCCATGTGAGAATATCACGGGAAGTACCTATCCACTAAGCCTAGTATTCCATGTGAGAATATTTTTGTTTTAGAGAAATTGAAAGCTTGTAAGTTGGGTTAAATGTACAACGTCGTGAATAAAAAAAAACACTCAAATTTGTATGTTTATTTAATCAGGGTATTAGTAATTCTGTTATTCTCTATATAAGTAAAGTGAAAACAAGTTTACTAAACTTTTCTCCGAGTCAACATGGAAAATCTAGACGTGCTGGTCTATATTTTTAGTTTTCAGTTTCCTTTTTCAAAAGTTCTCATGCAATATCTCGAGTTTTAGAAATAACAATATAAGTAAAAAAACGTATTCACTCGCTGTTCTATGAACGAATGTCAAAGAACATAAGAATACAAAAATAAATTGCATCTTATTCAGACATTGTATCTTCGAAGAATAAAGGAAATTAAAAAGGTGAAATCCATTATTGCATGAAGTAAGACTAAACTCGTACAATCTTAGTCTGAAGTTTTTATTAAATTTCATGTTGATAGAAATAAAAACTACCTTTTATCGAGACAAGAAAAGTAACTATACTTCAGATAAAGCAGAGGTAGGAGACATAGAAACAGTATACTTCATGTATTTACATAATCCTCACCATTAAAAAAGGTGAATCTTATAGAGAGGCAGTCCTTATGATATAATGATGGAACAATGGGTTAAGGATTTAAGGGTGATTCGTTCTTTAAATAATTTACCCTTCACATATAAAGAAATAGAGTAAATGTAAAATCTGACATCTTGATGATAGAAGAAGATGCGTCTGGTAATGTAAAAATGTTACAGTTGATAAAAACAAATTGTTAGTTCAAGCACTTATGTTGGATCAAAACCATGCTTTACAGTTAAACGGTGCAATTTTCTGTTTGAGTGTCTTAAAATTATTTTCAAAGGTTTTTATTAAACATAAAGCTACACGATGAACGATCTGTGCTGTGCCCACCCCGGGTATCGAAACCCGGCTTTTTAGCGTCATAAACCTACAGACTTGCCATTGAGACACAGGGGAGGTATTTTCGAAGAAAAAGTATCGAGGTAAGTTTGTGACTGTTCTATATATATATATATATATATATATATATATA
>NW_013667046.1:132345-160272 GCF_000517525.1 Limulus polyphemus
ACGCCCGAGTTTAAACTACGGTTTGAGGTAGTTCTATCAAATTAGTTTCAGGATAGAACAAGATGCACAGTGGTAGCTGCGGTAGCACCATATCAGCCAGAACAACCTTTAAAGGTATCAGCATCTTAAAACGCCCGAGTTTAAACTAGGTTTGAGGTAGTTCTAACAAATGAGTTGCAGGATAGAACAAGATGCACAGTGGAAGCTGCGGTAGCACCATCTCAGCCAGAACAACCTTTAAAGGTATTAGCATCTTAAGATGCTCGAGTTTAACCTAAAGCTGCTTTGGTACAAACACAACCTATTTTTTCAACTCAGTCACATTGGATGACAGTAAGTAATTAAGACCAACCCCCTGGTGTTTGTTATAGTAGTAACGGGTAACTCTGGCTAGGATAGGATAGAGTGGATGCTTTTTTTTTAAATTACTTCTACTCTGTGCATATGCAAGATAGAAAGAATGTATGATTCTAATCAGATTCAAAACATTTTCAGAAGGGTAAAATACATGTCAAGGATACTATAACACTTTCAGAAGGGTAATATACATGCCAAGGATACTATAACACTTTCATAAGGGTAATATACATGCCAAGGATACTATAACACTTTCAGAAGGGTAATATACATGTCAAGGATACTATAATGCTCTCCTAGCTAAATTAATTGGCCACCAATCTGATGGTGAGCAGCCAAGTTACATGTGAGAGTGATAACCAGTTAAGCTCATACAGGAATAAGTGAGGCTTGGCATATGCCAATAAAGAAATGATCCTAAGGTTTCTCTGGAGAACAAGGAATGTAGCCATTGCTGAAATTAAATCAGTGTTCATGGACAGAGTAATCGAATATTTGGAGAGTGCTCGGTCACTTCTAGTAGTAGTTATCAGAAAATGAGAGTTGCAACAAGGTCATGTGTGTACTTTATTATACCATACACTGTTGCCTACCCATTGTAATGAACAAAGAAATATCTAAGTAAGTTAGAAGGTGTCATTGGTCCAGCACCTTAAACCTGTTTTCCAGATACTTGCATGTTGAACTATACAATGAGAACAGACTTAATACTGTTTTCAGTGCTTGAGGTGACTTGTATGAATTTTGCATTATGCCATTAGGACTATTTAATGCACTTTCTGCTTTTGAGAAGCTTATGTAACTCACACTGAGAGGGTTAAAGTGAGAGAAATATCTCATTAATGTGAATGGCATTTTGATAATTGGTTACATATTTTGGCCTGCAGCTGAGAGTCTGCAAATGGCATATCAGCAGGTAAGAAAAGCAGTTTGAAAATGAAGCCAAGAAAGTGTTCACTCATGCCTGTTCAGGTAGAGTTGCTCAGTCACATTATTTTCAGGTCTGAAGCATTTACAGAATCTGTGACGATAACAGCGGTATGAGACTGATCTAAACCAGTGACAAAATGACAGCTTCCAAGGTTTCATATCATATTATCAAATATTTAAAGTCAGTTTCTGTAATATAGCTGCACCATTATATGCACGGACTAAAGCTGTAACGCATTTTCAATTAATTGAGAACTGTGACCAAGCATTTTAGCAAATAAAGAATGTAATATTTGAGAGTAAAGTGTTAACTTATCCCAAACAAGACTGATTGTTTGCACTAGATACTAATTTCAGTAATTGTTGAATCAAAATGTTATTATTGTAGGTGCAAGATGGAATTGAACTTATGTTAGTCATATGTTAATGGTTCCTGCTAATAAATACATCTCAACAGAGAAGAAACTACTTTAATTGTACTATTTGTTAAGTATTTTTCTCATTACTTGTACTGTAGAAAGTTCACCTCTTCAATGTACTATATGTCACTGAATTGTTCATCAACTTTAAGAATCTGTCACACTAGATTAAAATGTTCAGAAGCACAAATTTATTGTGCGTCATTAGATTGAAAGGGGCACATGGCGATACAGATGTATTATCTTGCCAGACAGTGATACCATGTCTGTTTATTGAATATCAAGATCCTAGACACTGTGGGACTGTAAAAGATATTGCAACAACAATGATAATTTCACTGAAATATGAACATTATAAATAATAAGCCAGGGGCTTTGGATCTAACTTGTTCATGTGAAGTATGATCATCACAGGTTGAGGAATACAATATGGGCACATACAACCTATGGCATTTGTATGAACAATTACAAATTAAATGTTTGATTATTTTTCAGCCTCTGTTGTACCCCTAATGGTCCCCAGAAATCTAAGACAAGAAATATTCAGGACTTTACATGATGTAAGGACTGGAGGCTAACAGAATACTGTTTGCATTTGTGACAATGTTTGGGTAAATTTACATTGAAATATTGAGAAACAGTATACATAATGTGCTGTTCAAAAGTAAAACTCAATTTATGAGAGGGAATAAGTTTTATTCGTGAACTTTTGTGTTATTTTATAAGTAAGAAGCTTTTGTATTGCTGCTGTTTCACCCACTAGATATTCTTCAATACAAAAGCGAGAAACTATATATGTTACTTACTAATTATCGATGCAAATGTACTTATACATTGTGTACATTTAAATAAATCCTCGTGACATTTCATGGCTATAAGTAATTTTTTTTTCAATACGTTTAATTACTAAATGAGCGTCTTTTCGTACTTATTTCAATGACAACAAGTTGGGCCCGGCATGGCCAAGTGTTAAAGGCGCTTGACTCGCAATCTTTGGTCTCGGGTTTGAATCCCGAACATACTCGCCCTCTCAGCCACGTGGGCGTTATAATGTACAATAATCTTTAGTTTTGCTCAGCCAATACTGTGAAATGGTCACTGTTAACATTAAGACATTTTAAAGGTGGTTTTAAAGAGACGATTTTATGGCCGTCATTTTGTTTCATCAAGATCCCTACTACTGTACTTGGTGATAACTTATAACTGACGTTAAGTTTGACTGAACAGTGTATATACATTAGTTCTACTCAGTTTACAGAAGTTTCCCGTGTATTTATCGTCACCAGGACAGCATTTTGGATTAGCTGATATTTTGAAGAATAAAAGGTGTAGTGCAGAAGTTGCATTAGGGTTGTTAAAATATATACCGTGAAAGCAAAGGTAACCAAACATTGCGTTTTTGCGATACGATCATACGGACATAATGGTTAAACGTTTTTAGGAACGACATATAAAAGAAGCGTATTTATTTACACTTTGTTCAGTTCGAAGCTTATAAACTCACTAAAGGTTCTGAAGATTCTTTTTGTTTACGTAGATTTCGAGGAACAGGTCAAAGTTGAATACAATTGTCATCATCCCTAGCGGTCTTCTGTGAGGTGGGACCACTTTGCAGTTTTTAGACGTTTTTTTTTTACTGAAACCCTATAGCCACAAGGAACACTAGCAACTGACACAACCACAGAAACTGAAGCAAGTGCAAAAATTCTAGGTAGACATCAGTACAATCCATAAAAAGTAGTCCGCAAGATTCCTCCAAGTTTAATCAGCCATGACACGGAAATGTAAAATTCATTTTCCGCAAAGTACGGTTTTTCTTTTATGAATTTTTCGTAGACGATATCATAAAATCGGGATACTATATTTATAACTCCCAGTGTATCTATAGCTCCCAGTATATCTCTAGCTCCCAGTATATCTATAGCTCCCAGTATATCTGTAACTACCAGTATATCTATAGCTCCCAGTATATCTATAACTTCCAGTATATCTATAACTCCCAGTATATCTATAACTCCCAGTATATCTATAACTCTCAGTATATCTATAGCTCCCAGTATATCTATAACTCCCAGTATATCTCTAGCTCCCAGTATATCTATATCTCCCAGTATATCTATAACTCCCAGTATATCTATAACTCCCAGTATATCTATAGCTCCCAGTATATCTATAGCTCCCAGTATATCTATAGCTCCCAGTCCAAACTCGTATCTTCACATAGCCGTAACTAGATTTTGACGTGATAGATTAGAAGGACCCAACCAGTCAACAGAACCCACCACCAACTCTTGGGCTAATCTTTTACAGTCAAATAGTGGAATTTGATCGCCACTTGTGTAACCCGACAGTGAATAGCGTGTTGTTACGGCAACTAGTTGTAAATTAAATCTCCGGATTCACAAATCAAGCATGTTAACCGCTGTATCCAATTCGGCTTTCTTTCTGAATGACGGATTCGCCGTGAGAAACATTAACAAAAATACATTATTTTTTCCTTTACTTTTTTTTCTGGTTCTAATCATCAGGCATGATGAAAAATATAAAAATAGGTTAGTTACTAAACAGTTTTTCCAGGGGAAGATTAATATTTGAGTGATAAATGTATTTTTTTACCGGCATAATTGTTCCAAATACGTAGAAATTGTGATCACGTTATTGAAATGTGAGTTTACTTTAATAAAATAAATCCCATCGTAAACTTATTAACCAAGTAAACTAGTAGAAATCCTATAGCAGTACATTGTATTAATAACATAAAATGTTTTTACGTTATTTGGTTTTCGTTCGCTTTTGTTTTTCTCAATCAAATCATTTCGTCTCTCTCTTTTGAACTTTGCGCAAAGCTACACGAGGGCAATGAAAGACTAGAGGGAAGGAAGCTAGTCAACACCACCCACCGCCAACTCTTGGGCTACTTTTTACCAAAGAATAGTGGGATTGACCGTCACGTTATAACTTCCCCCACGGCTGAAAGGGAAGTATGTCTGGTGGTACGGGGATTCGAACCCATGACCTGCAGAGCGCGAGTCGAGCGTTCTAACCACAATTAGTTGAATATTCTTACTAATATGTGATTATTATTTTTTACGCGCATATTCATCCCTAATCTTAATTTATAATGAGAAAGCAGCTATTCAGTAGCACTCAATTTCAACTTTTTGGCTATTCTTGTCAAGTCGAAAAATGGGATTTGACCTCCTCAGTCAATTTAAATTTAAATAAAATGTATTTTAGGACTTTTGTATGCAAAACTGTAACAAAATGAATTATATTTCAAAATACAAAATACTGTATACATGAGTTACTAGAAATATTTGATTCTTTAATTTTATAAATATTAAAAATCAGCCGCTATGGTTTTGGTTTTTTGTTGTTGTTATTTACCTAAAATTTGTCTAACTTCTTGGCCAAATGATTAAAGTCTTTATAAGATAATTCAAGTATTTTATGGAATCACATACCAGTAATAGAAACGTATATCTGCAGATGTGATAATAAGCATTCTGATCATTTAGAAAAGAGTTTTCATTGTTGCGACAGTTTTAAGAGTATACAACGTTTACAAATGATTTAAATTTGAATTACGACAAAGGAGTAAATATCTATCTATATATATAACCGCATAAATTTATGTGTGCCTCTTTATGATCGTCCAGATCTAACATTTCTTTCTTTTTTGTATAGAGGGTTGCTCGAGATTTTAATTTTCTTTTAAAGCATTATTTTAGACTGATTAATATGGTAGTAGTATTTGTTGTTATAAACCCGTCATTGGCTCAGCGGTAAGTCTGCGGACTTACAGAGCTAGAAACCGGGTTTCGATACCCGTGATGAGTAGAACAAACCAATCCAAACCTTGTAAAAAATAAAGCATGTTTTCGTCTTTCCGATGGACTCAAGAGATGATGGTTCTACTTCTGGAAAACAGCATTAAAGTTCATACTTGGTCATGCTTGTATAACATCGTATTTCAAGACTTTCAGAATTAGTGATATTATACAAATAAAAATTTGTTTTTCGAATGACACATTTGTTAGATTTTAAGACATCAATCCGGTTTAAAAATTATACAGCTCCATTAATCTTTCTTAAAATATACAATCTGTACAGAAATGTACGTTTCTAATAAACTAGCAATATGGAAATTAAAGAAACAATTCTTCATTGTTTGATTTTGTTGACAGACCATCTTCAAAATTCTGTTAAGCGAGTCTAATTTCAAAGAGAATACATGTCATGAATCCTTATGTTGGAAGTTTAATTGCCTTCAAATTATTCCCTCAATTTCTATTAAAAAAAAATAGTTCACTTTTGTTAAAGTCTATTCAACTAACGTCACACGTGAAAAATAAAATGATATAAATATCCACTAACTCAGTTACAAATTAGATCATTAATTTTTGAAATATCCTTAGAAATATCGTCTAGTTTATCTCATTTATATATAATATTAATTGATTTTATTCTGACACCATAAACAGTTAACATTCGGACCAGGTGTGGCCTAGTGCTTAGTCTGCTGGGTTAAGTATCGAAAGGTCCAAGACTCGTGCCGCCTATGACGCTGAGCACATTCCGTACTTTCATTTATGAGTATGCGCGTTATAAAAGTGACAGTCAAAGCAGTTTTTCAGTTCAAAACCCCCAAAATCCTTCTTACGACATCTACCGCCACCTGGTTCACTTTCTTACGGTCAGAGGTTCAAAGTTACGGACAATAAACTGAACCCTAGAGATCCCTGACCTGGTTGTTTATAGCATTTACGCATAAGATGCTCAAATTGAAAATACCAGTACCAGTCAACATTATAATTGTCATTAACTGCTGACTTCATTCAATAATACAAAATTCAAAATTAATTTCGTTAATTTTATTCAGTGACAACGTTCCCTGATTATTTAAGAGCAGAATTTAATATCACACGTATTTTGTGTGACCTTTGACGTGCTTTAGAGTTACAAAATAAGTTAGAAGTAAACTTTTACGTAAATTATTTGAACATACAGAACTTAAATCGTTCCAAACACAGCTATTTTGTGCAGGTTGGTGCTAGAATAGAAAAAAAAATCACAAGTTTCAAAATCCGGTATACCCTTTGAAAAGGAGCAAAAGTGTTTTTCTTAACTAAGTAATAAAAATTTCAAACAACCTTCCGTTTATTGTGACGAGTAGTTTGTCCTTGTGCAACTAGATACAAACAATTGCCTTAAACCTTTTCCTTCCCGCTGGAAACAAGCTGCAAAGATAGGTTAAGAATTGAATCTTTACTGAATAACACACACTTTTCTTCCTCGTTTATCACTTCACTTAGTATTCGCACTAATTAGCCGAAGTTGTTGACTTTAAAAGTATAGCTCAGAATATTGATCTGGTCTGAAGACATGGAGTTCGTTTTGTCTCTAGAGCTTCTTTTAATTTCTGGAGACTCGATCTCGTTCTCTAGGGAGATTAACAATATTCTCCCCTCAAACAAAGAGTTCATATAACTAACTCCCAGTGATTTATGCTATTGTATGGCATTGATTAAAATAGTTTGTTTAGATTGAACCTTAGTGTCTCCATTTTTCAAAAACAAAAAAGCAAGCTACTCATAATGTGTTCATAACATAAAAACATAAAGATTAGTTCTTTACATTGATCACGACAATGTTGTATTAACTATATGTGAAATTAAACAAGACCCATAGAGTGCATGAGTAGATGAAAAGAAACAATAACTGCTACATAGTGTAAAGATATGTAAAATATATATAAAACAGGTGCTACAACCTGTATAGTTAGATGAAATAGGTGCTACAGCGTATATAGTTGAATGAAAACGTGATAAAACAGATGATACAGCGTATATAGTTGGATGAAAACGTGATAAAACAGATTATACAGCGTATATAGTTGGATGAAAACGTGATAAAACAGATTATACAGCGTATATAGTTGGATGAAAACGTGATAAAACAGGTGCTGTAGCGTGTATAGTTATATGAAAATGTGATGAAACAGGTACAGGCTTGGCTGTAACGGATAGATAGGGTAGTATGAAACTGTCTGGGGAGGTAAAACCAATAAAAATTGCATTTTAATTTAATTTCAGTGCAATCGTCTATGTTGCACCCGCTTTACATGATTCACCTTGTTTTGTTAACCTGTAAACTTTGTTCAAAGATACAGACTTTGTAACATAATCAGTACAAATACAAAACAAGCTTCTACCAATAATATTCTGATTAACAAAACAAGCTTCTACCAATAATATTTTGATTAACAAAACAAAAAATATCATAAAATTTTCTAAACTCTCCATTCAACAAATATTTTGAGTGGTTTTATTTTCCAAGGCTTACGGTACCCATGTAGAATGATCTCATGATCTTTTGTCCCTTATTGTCACTTGTTTTGTTCTCGCTGGGAGAGCTCCCTCTGGATAGATGGTCAAGCAAATCTAGTGGTAGCTGTATCGTTAACGGTATCTCTGTAAATTAATCCTCGAGTTCTCAAGAAGACCAATTTAATTCTGGTGAAATCTTAACTAAAATTAAGCAAATGACCGTCTTCCAAAATTATTCCGACAGATGGCTTTTGGCTTGGATCAACTATTCTTCTGTTAAACTTCAGGTCAGCTGTCTTCATTGCTCTGTAAGTCCGTCCTTATTGTCACTGGTCGTTTGGCTTGTTTTATAAAAGAAAGTTTCTAGCATCATTTACTGAATTAAAGTATGTTTTTTTTGGGGGGTGATATGTAAATTAATTTGACATATTTTGAGCTATTGTCTCTCGATTTGCAGTAATAAAAACTTAAAGCAATGAAAATAAATTGCATAATTTTTTTATGTTTATAGTGCTTCTTTCATTTTAGTTAAATAAAATGTTTATATATTCTTGATACTTCTTAAGTTTGCTTTTAAATTGGGACTGGATTAACATGGCCTGATGGTTAGATTGTTCGACTCATAATCGGCGGGTCTGGATTAACATGGCCTGATGGTTAGATTGTTCGACTCATAATCGGCGGGTCTGGATTAACATGGCCTGATGGTTAGATTGTTCGACTCATAATCGGCATGTCGCTGGATCATTATAATGTGACAATCAGTTTCACCTTTCTTAGGTGAAAAGTAGCCCAAGAATTGGTGATGGTAGGTGTTGGCAAGCAGCCCTCCCTCTAGTCCATCACTTCAAAATTAAGGATGGCTAGCGCAGATAGGCCTCGCGTAGCTGTGCACGAAGTTCAACAAACAAACAAATCTGGAGCCATCATGGACTAGGCTATTTTTTATACACGTTAAAGAACTAAACTCAGTAGCTTTTACTTCAGATGTTTCTCATGCCAATTATATTACCGGAGTTGTATTCATAGTCTAAATGTCTAAATAGTACTAGTTTAGAGTTATATCATAAGTCATCAGAAACATTTCTCCAACATTTGTAACATGTATTACGTTTATAAAGAAGATCCATTAGGAAAACTCTTATATTTTATTGTGAATGTCATGTCATGCAACACTCAACAAGATAAGATAAAACTTCTTTTTTTTTATCAAGAAATAAATTTCCGTTATTATTTATTTGTATACAATATCTCAATACGTCACTGATTTCAACGCCATCTAAAAACTACAACACTTAGGGAAATTCAATTACGGTGACATCTGTTTTGCGTAGATCTTCAAAAACCTTGGTTGAGACGCAGCCCACAATGTAAACATTGAACAATGAATTTGGATTCATCGTAAAAAAAAACAGCCTCCTCCGGCTTTACTCATTTCATTGTTTGAAGTCTGATGCACATTTCTACCATTTTTGATATTGTAATTTCTTTTCAGAGCTGTTTACGAGCTGCTACCCATCCATTAAGAAAACTTCGTGCTAATGTATTTCTTACTGTTTTTGAGGTACTGTCCAGATGTGGATTTACAGCAAGGTCTTGATAAGACCTGCATTCAACTGCTGTTTATCACTTGAAGAAAGTACCCTGTTTAAAGATATTTAACACAATATTGGGAAAGTTTCAGTTGTTTGCCTCAACCAGTTCCGTTATTAATGCCAGTTCCACCTACCCTCTTCAAATGCTTGCATACAGATTCTATTGAAACATTCTATCTCAGTCTCTTGCATGAAGTATTTTTTACCAACTAAAACTTTGATTTCCGCACTTTAGTGTAGTTGTTTCTTATTTGTTTATAAAACCTTAAGACACACAAGTGTATTCGCAATGCTACGGTTGAGAACAGTATGGCTGCATGTACTTTTAAAGCCGTTTACTGGATGACAGTCAATCACAATGTAAACTTTTAACAAGTGACTCTGGTTCACTTCACATCCGTTCATAGAGAGGGAGCAGTCTCTAAAGTTTTGTATTTTAAACCCATTTTGCTCATTTTTTTCCATAACTGTTTCCAATACTGTATATATATTTTGTTTGTTTGTAGTTAAGCACAAAGCTGCACAATGGGCTATCTATCCCCTGTCCACCATGGGTATCGAAACCAGGTTTTTACCGTTATAAGTCCGCAGATTTACTGCTGAGCCACTAGGTTAGGCCGAGATGAGTAAACTTAATGAAAATAATTTTCTATATTTAAAATGATGGTGAGAAAGTACAACATTTCTTAAGGTCAGCGCGGTTTATTTAAGTTTTTAATTTCTGCTTTATCCGAGAGAAGTGAACGTAATGAAAGCAGTATTGCGATTAATACTAGTGCAGGTTTATCAGCTTAGAGCAGAGTTACATGTCTACTATAAAAAACTTGCATTAATGTAATGGAATTTCAAGATTCATCCCTTTAGCCTATAAATCATGTAAATAAAAATAACTGTCTAAAGAACCTTTCAGCGTTTTTATCACATCATCACAAACTTCTAGTCAAAACAAATTACCTACATAGATCACAACTGAAAATTATCACGTTATGCAATATAGTTAATTTATTATGCTGTCTACTTAAGAGTATGTAATGTCATAAAATAAAAATTTACAACGCTTAGAATGCATTGGTTCATCATTTAAGTCTTCTCGCTGTTGTCCAATAAATATCTCGCCATTTTCGGCCATCTTAAGATATTTATATCAGTGCTGAATTCATATCCGAATCAACAACGCAAAATAATATTTATAACGTATATATATATGTATATATATGTGTACAATAAGTAGATTAAAAATAACAAAATAAATATATTACCTTTGCTAAACATTTTAACCAATAACACTAATGAAATTATCAGTATAGAAAGAATAAAATTTAGCATAACCTAGAATATTCTGCATGTTTGTAATTAAGCAAAAAGCTATACTATGGGCTATCTGTGCACTGCCCGCCACGGGTATCTAAACCCAGTTTCTAGCTCTTTAAGTCTGCAGACATACCGCTGTGCCACTGGGGGAGGGGGGCAACTAAGAAAATAAATATAAAAATAGTTTTTTTTTACTTCATATACTGTTACAGAATTCACTAGTGTACGTTAAATCTTATATAATCCTCCCTAATTATGAGTGAGTAATAAAAGGCCATTAAACAGCTTCGACAGTGTAATTTTAGATTAGTTTAACACCTGATACAAATAGTTGGGTAGCGAGATGATACTATACGCAACTAATGCGACTCTTTGTCCACTTTACCTCTTTAAGTTTATGCTTCCTGCTATGTTGTCCTTTCCTTTTCATTTTAGACTGATGTATACGTTAAAATGGCTGATCTGCTCTCACAGTTACATTTACGTGATATTTTTTTTATATCAAAACAAAATACTGTTAAAATTACGAATGTCTTTTGTAAGAATTAGCAAAGTATAAAACAATGGATTATTTTTGGAAGTAATAAGTAATTATTTTATAATATATATTATGAATTATCTTCCTAAATTAATATAAACTTATTTGTATTTGTGTTTCTGCTCATGGAAATGCTACAAGATGCCTAGAATAGAGTCCAGCTTTTCATTCTTGCTGAGAATATTGTCATGATATAAAGGACTGTTTAGTGTAGATATTATTAATTCATTTATTTTGGGAGTGAATATTTCATGATTGTTTTGTTTTGTTTTTTTCATAACAATAGAATTAAAAGCAACTATTTTAAAGTTAACGTTATGACAAGTTTAGTTACGTAACTCGGTAAAAATCATACGTTGTGCTTATAATCCATTGATATTAAGGCTATCGAACGTAGCGCGAAATTCATTGATGTCGAGGATATAGAGATTTCTAGAAGCAGACGATTAAGTGATAAGTGTTTGAATAGTGTGAGACGAGCGGTAATAGCAGACAGACAGAGCAGACGAGAAAGTAAAGTCACGGGAAGTAAAAGTTCGGCCAAAGAAAAGTTCAACGTAAAGTCACGGGAAGTAAAAGTTCGGCCAAAGAAAAGTTCAACGTAAAGTTAACTGCCGTAGGAGTGAAAGGCCTAACGGTTAATATAGGCTTAACGAATAATATCTTAGAGTAAAACTAACAGTTTTAAAAGAGATGAGAAGTATAGTTTATTCCGTCAAAGTAACAGCCTGATTGCCAGCTTCCACGTGTCTTAAGGTAGTTAGGATAGCTATGACTTATCTTACAAATGCTACACTGATGCCTATTTTTCAAAATAGTGAGCTTATTCTTCTTAATATTATATATAGTAGTAGTATTTAGTAAATAGGTGGAATAATGTGGTGTTAATGGCTAAGATTCTTCTACAGTAGGTATCTGTGATTTGTTGGCGATAAATTCAAAAATAAACGAACAGCACGCACTCCACTTGTTTTCAAAATAATATATACATATATATATATATTCGAACTAGTTAAACGTACGTACAACAATTGTTTTACACTACTGAAATCACAGGCATAACATAAACACTATATATAGTTCTTTTCTTGTGAAAAGTCCATTTAAGCCTATTTGATTGCTTTAGAATTTCAGTTGACAAGCCGAACTACATTTCTCTATTTCTATCGCACTGGTATTCCGCGTATACTTCAATTATTCCTTTATAGCGTGAGTTACCACAGTCGTATACTGCTTTTTCAGTAATCGTCTGGTCCTAGTACTTCAGATATTGTCTGTTTCTTTTGTCAAAGTGCACTCAGGCTGGTTTAATTACTTTAGAACATCACCATCAAAATCTGTTTGTCTCTAGGATCATCACTCTCACCAGCCCTCTTGAACATCCACACCTTAGGTCTTGACTGCTTCGACAGTGCAACCAAATGCCATGTGCTAACTAACCTGTGTTGTTGACATTCGAGTTTACAGCTGAGGATCGAGTAAAGCTAAAATCGAAACTTGAAAGTAAAATACACTCATCGGTTATCAGGGTGAGTCAATTACGTAAGGACACAAAACTGGTTATCCGTTTTGTTAAAATCACAGCCATGTTCTACACTCTCACAACAGATATGCTGATGAAGACAAATCATTACCATCCTTTGCAGCCACTGTACTATCTCTGGAATAAACAGTGATGTACCTGTAGGTAACCTATGACAGACAACTCAATTTTACCAGCCCTACAAATATTATAATAACCAAAGCTACTAAAGACACCATACACTGACAGTTGTAAAAGGAAACAAGCTGAATAACGACACTTGTTTATGCTCTATCAAAGTCTTATCCACTTTATACTGAATTATGCATTATCGATTATCAGTGCTGCACAGCTAGATAAGATTGCAAAGATACAAAATACAAATCGAGATGTTAAAGATAAAATGAAAGTTATCATTATACACTCTGTAGTTTATTGATGAGCCATAGGGAGATATGAGACGGAGAAGAGGGTGCTTGGAGAGTAGGCCCTAAATTCTGAGACATATGTACTGGTTTGAGGGAAGATACAAAAACAACGTATTTTTTTGGTGTTGTTTTTAAGACCTCAACATTGGCTTTGGGACTTAACGTGATGTAAGCCAGCATTAAATAACTTTTATTTCCACATTAGCTTACGAAACCAGTAATTTCTTATAGAAAATCCATAAATATCAAGCAATGAAGTTTCGTTCACAAATTTATTTATTTTTTCAGTGTAATGTGATAGATACTCGGAAGTGAAATATTTGCTTCTTTCAGACTTCTTGTTCCATTTCAACAGCCATTTCGTTAATTTAGCTTTACTCTAGCGAAATTAACGTTCTGATGGCAAACTTTATCAACTCAATTTCAACCAATTATCCACGGTGTCTTCCGACTAAACAAAAGTTTGACGATGAAAATACGGACATAGCCTAAAGAAACTAAATAACTGGTTAATAGAAATAATGGATTTGTACAACAGTTTATTACTATCTTCTTAACAGACACCTGTGGACATTTCTGCTCTTATTCTTCGTTTAACTGCCTCGGTGAAAGCTTAACTTTAAACTGATGTTAATATTCTATGTCCACTATGTGTTTTTCATGGTATTTAATCTAAATCTTTATCATTTGTTGAAAAAATGGAATCCTCAATAGCCGCGGCTGTAATTAGATCTTAAATCGGTCAAAAGATGGAACTATGAGCTAAAAGTTTCTACTTGAAAAAAAAAGCCTCAGAACTGCAGCTAAAAATCCACCGATACATTGATGAAAGTCTATTTTTTAGTAGCCTTTAGGTTAGATGCATTATTTTAAGGGTTTTTGCTGCACAACGGTTATCCGTGTTAGCTATCCATACTTTAAAGTGATAGGCTACAGGGAAGGTAGCTAGTCAATATCACTAACTGCCAACACCTCTCGAGCTGAATTGTGAGATTTGACTGTCACTAGAATGGGCGGAGTAAGATCTTTAATTTTATTTGTGAACGTAGGGGACATGAATCATGGAACCTCTGCTCCGTATTTCGGACTTACGATCCTAATATCCGAGAACTGAATCCCCATGGTGGACACAGCGCTGATATTCGCTGTATAACTTTGTACAAGCTACCACTTTTTCGCTTTCCAACTACGGTCCGGCATTATCTTAAGACTAGTTTGTCATTACTCTTATATCATTGTTCTAATGTAAGTCTCTCGAAACTCATACATCATTGTAATGTATGTATATCAACACTCGTGAATCACTGTAAGGTAAGTACCTTGGTTCCAATGTTTCTCTGTAGCACAATTATATGATCATTATAATACCTTTCCTATAATTGAAGATCTCGACGTTTGTGGATTGCTGTAAAGTTAATATTTGATTTTTATATTTCTTTGTAGCGCAAGTATCTCATCATTCTTATATGGTTATTCTAATGCAAATGTCTCATCATTCTTGTTTCATACTATAGTGAAACATTTGACATTCGTTTGTTGTTGTATGGAAAGTGTCTAAACGCTCGTACACAATTATAATATAAGTATTTTGATGTTCAGATATTTTGTAAACTCTGGGTGATGAGATTGTTTCTTTGTAATTAATCACGAAGCTAAACAATTAGCTATCTGTGCTCTGCCCACCACGGGTACCAAAACCCGGATTCTAGCGTTGTAAGTCCGCAGACATACCGCTGTGCCAGTGGGGGGCAAGGGTGACGAGAAGAAACAGATATACGGAAATAATTCATATCTCTTTGAAGAACCAATTTCTGGTGATTCCAATATTATAACTTTCTATTTCTTTTTTAAAATAATCATTTCGTGTCTTGTTATCATTAAGTATTGCTAGCATTTCAAAAATGCAATGTACCTAAAACACGTTATTATTATACTGATAATAATTTAGAACCACTGTAATGCGTATATTGTGGACTCAAAAGGTTAGTTTCTTCCTTATTTTCTTTGCAAAGTTTCAGCTTTACTCACTGTACGTAGACAACTTGCCTCAGGTACGGTGAAATCACAGTATCCAACGACAAATAGAAAGTGTTATTTCTTCACACATTCCTTAGGGACAAGTTTCTCCTATTTTATACTCACCTGCCTCCATACATTTTATCAGTCATTTTCAAGTGGCAAATCGCCAGCCTATTCAACTCCTCGTGCAGCCTATCTTTCTATACAGTTCGATCAATTCGACTCTTTTTGATGAAATGTTAAATAGCGCAAAACACCAAACGGCAACCCAAAATGTAACTATAAATCTGGAAAATCTGAACATTGAAGTACCTTTTCAGTCGTGCTTTAAGAACGCTGCATTTTTTAAAAGATGTGGAATATGAAATACCTCGTTGAATTGGTGAAAAATCTCATTCTATTCAACTCATGAAGAAAAAAATTCACTATTCTGTGTAAGTTCCAGTTGTTGAGCTCAAACGTGGCCCATTGGTCAGCGTATCGGATTGGGACTTCAATGGTCTAGGGTCTAATACTTAGTGTTATCAAACGCCCTTCGTACTTTCAGCTGTGAGTGCATTATAAGAGTGGTAGTCAATCCTGCTATTCACTTAAGAGTAACCCAGCTTCAGGCAGCGAGTATTTCCCATGGGTTGCTTATCATCTAGTCCTTAGTTTAAAACTAGGGACGGCCATGCCTGAACAATAGATGGTCTTTGTTCTTTTGTATGCAGAATATCTAAATCTGTGAACAAATACAAATCAAGTTGATGAACATTCGTATTTTTAACACAGGTGTAGAACTTTAATGAAACCTTTTAAAACAGCCCCCCCCCTCCAGTGGAACAGCGGTATGTCTGCGGACTTACAACGCTAGAAACCGGGTTTCGATACCCGTGGTGGTCAGAGCACAGATAACCCATTGTGTAGCTTTGTGCTTAACTTCAAACAAACAACCTTTTAAACCAAACTTCCTCTCAATAAATAAACTATACTGAAGACTGCGTTCATTGTTTAGTAAATATTTTCTAATTCAGAATTACATTTGCAAAATACGAATGATTTAAGTATCTTAATGGTGGTTTTGTTTTTTATAATTGTCTCAATTGAATTTGCTGAGTTTTTGTGATGATTTCGCAGCTTGACAAATTAAAGGCAGAAAGGCAAACACTGCTTTGATACATTTTATAAGAATTTCTTGGTTAAAGCATTCTCAGTATATTGCAGATAATCAGTCCGAACGTGTCTCCTTTCATGTATTTTCTGAAGGTAAAGAGATAAGGTGAAAGTAAATCGAATCTCTCAAATAACACCGTTTGTAAAACGCAAAAACTTTTAAGTTTTGTAATAATTGCCAACAATTCCCTCTCACATTGTAGCCAGTTGCTAAGACAACAAAGTAAAAAGTATTTAAGTTTACTTATTTGATAGATCCTGTATAATGAAAATGAAAATGAAATCGAATTTTCTATTTATGAAAAGAAAAATACGTCCTGAAAATTAAACTTAGGTATGGGTGTCGCAACTGAAAAAATTAATATTTTACCCTTTCACAACTAGTGAATAATATGTCTTTGGTAAGTTAAATTTTGGTTAATTTTTTCTACATTTTTGTGAAGATATTCTGCGTATAGTTATGACATCCTTGTAAACGTGATGCACAAAAGACGTAAACTTGTGTTAATAATCTTAAAAAAAAGGTTACATACCCCAATGATTGATCTACAAAGCTTACACCCGCTTGATCTTATATTCTTGTTCATGTCATCCTGCAGTCAGGTCTTACAGCCTTTCTAGGGGTGGTACAGCGACTTATACAAATTAGTATGCGTTTAAGAATTTATTAAGTCATTAAGCTTCAATTTCATAGTATAATACTATATTCATTGCAGAATTTACTTTGAATATACTTTTTTCCGTTTCACTATCTGATTATGTAAAGTTTCTAACAAGTGATGATCATCTACAACTTATGGTGGAGAGGAGAAGGTTGCTGTTGAAGTAGAGACATGGTACAAGAGCGTGTCACCAAATTGGAAATGCATTCTCTCTTAGGTTTTGATCAAGAACTATTACCAACTGTGCTGTGGCATTTTTCTGTGTTCTTGATCAATCCTTGGGCCCTAAAAGTTGATAGATAGCTAAGGGAAAACCTCCCATAATACAGGAGCTGGTAGTGATGAGACATGATGGTAATGATTACCTAGACATCTTAAGACTCACTAAAGTGGCCTTTATGGGCCTTCAAGGTATTTGTTAACAAGTTCAGGCATTGCCAGATCAGGTTTGAATCACACGTGGTTAATGAGAGTGGTGAGATAAGAATGGTAAGTGAACTTTGCTGCAAAGTACCACTACACTGCCAGGTGAGCCAACCAGCATTTCACTATGATCATTAGATCCTTGGGTTAATTAAAAGCCTTTCCAGCTAGGAAAGCACACACTAATAATAATCTGAGATTGCATCTGGTAACGTAGATCAATGTAGAATGTGATGACATCCCATATCCTTACGTATCATGGCATTCTGCTACCGGTTTTTCTCAAGGATGCTGCATTAATTAGGATGTATGCATCTTCAGACTTTTGGAGAAGGGTAAGGATCTTTCCTGAATGCTGACAGCATATCAGCCACACAGTAGCACAGAAGTTTGTAGCAGATACTTCTCAGCATCATCATTTAGTTATGATGTTGACTTGAAACGGGTGAATCCAGCAGTATTTAAGAGGACAGTAAAGGAGTATTTGTACCATTTCTTAAAGAGTTTCAAGCAGGTTGTTGCTTGGAACATAATAACTCAGGGAATCTATGATGTTGGGTCTAGATAGTGTGGTATTCGACACTCTAGAGTATTTGAACAAGGAGTAACCCGATAACTGTGACAAGGCTGCCAATAAATTACCCTTCTGATTTAACCTCAGAACCCAAAGAAGAAGACTTGACGAATATGTGGCCACTTCTGTTAAATGATCTAAAAAGGTTTCATGGGAAGGCATTCCCGAGCATATCTCCTTGTGATTGTGGTGAGATACTTCTCAACAACTGTATCAAGCAAGGTAAAGTGTAATCATTACAAAATGACAAATAGAGTATTTACACGTAACCTCTGGCACCTGTATAATGAGTTGTGTGTGGAGTATGGCATGTTGCATCCTGGAACATGTTGCATCCTGGATATAACATGTTGTGGCTGTGATACAACTCATAGTTGCCAGAGCTCTAAAGCAGATGAATAATTTCCACTTTTATAATGAAAAAACTGGAGGACAGATATGCAGAAATGATTCTCCTAGCCACATTCACATAAAGACGTTGAATGGTGATGTAGACATTATACCACATGCTTTGTCAAGAGAAAAACTAACCACTACATGGAAAACCTGGCAGAAAAGAAAACCATCCTAGATTCAGCTGGTCCTCTCCCCAAAAGTCAGAAAATTAATCAGTATATACTTATAATTATCAATTGTCTCATCGAGTTGGCCAAAACCTATCCAATTGGTTGGCATGTTAGTTCAGTTCATAACTTATTTGTTGGCTGAATAATGGATAAAATATATTCCAAGCATATAGTGAAATTTGCACGGATCAATTGAGACAACGTTACTAGCTAATTATTTTACAAGTTGTGTCAAGTGTTGGGTGGGTGAAAACATACAGTTTACCTTGTCATCATCAGTCTGATAATTTGGCTCAAAGAACATTGCAGACTATCAAATATATTCTTGCAAAGTTTGTTAAACTTGATCAAAGTGATTGGCAAGAACATTTACTTATTCTAGTGATTGTGAACCATGCAACCTAGTGAATATTCATTGGTTAGTTGTTTCACAAAATCTCCTGATGTTCATGTGAGAAATACAGCTCAATTTAGATGTGATGCAGGGTCTACACCAAGTACAGATTTAACACAATGTTCATAGGACTATATGTAATCGATGAATTCTGCAATAATTGATGCACATGAATTCGTGCATCAGCAAATGGATAAATAATGCCATGCATCATAAAAAGGTGCTTTGATAAAACAGAAAAATGGTAAAAGGTCGAGCCTAATCACTACTTTTGGCTATAACATAACAAGGTTCTGGCTGGACTCATCCACATCGTGCTGGTCAATAGCACAAAAAAGTGTGAACTATACGTTACAGGGGCCAAGTGTTGCACATTAGTGCATCAAAAACATTAATAAGCTTAACCCTATCAATCCTAAAGGCTTTGATATTTTCATTCTCTCAGTGGATATAATTATATTTAATATTTCTATCAGTTTTTATGTTGGGATTTTTTTATGTTTTGCTATGAGACCCTGGTATTAGATTGTAAAAAAAACATGGCAAAATTGACAAACGTTTATTGGTGGCCTAGGATCTGACATCATTATTAACTTAGTCAGGCAAGGTATTATGATTCTTGGTCTAGATCAATTTAAATATGATGAATATATTTTATGTATAGTAAATAATAAGTTATTTTATTTGCTACGTTTTACTTTAATACAGTAAATTTAACAATAATCAATAAATAACGATTTGAATCATCTGAATATTTTGCCACTGCCAATCATACATCCTAAGCCTGTTTAAGTTTACCTGACCTTGCCATAGAAAAAATGTTCTGTAGCTTTCAAATAGATATAATTCAACATAAGCATATTTACAAAACTGAAAAGAAAGTCTACAGGGACTATAGAAAAATCCATATTTGTGGTTGTTCCTACATCTAAACTTCTCTTTACGTTCCATTGTTCGCCCCTTAGGACTTCTGGATAGACTCTTTATTTACTCAATATTGAAGTAAATAGTTTATAATCTGCTTCACCCAACTGTATTTAAATGTTGTCTACAGCTATTTTCAAAGCATGCTTCATTAGTACTTGTTCAGATCACTTGTTATGAATCATAAAATATGTTAAAGGAAGGATTGTAGCAATAAAACTACTAGAAGAAAATGGAAATTATGTGGGAAACAATACAGGGATAATTATATTTTCAAGGGACAATAGGTTATTTGCGAGTATAAACTTGTGCTTTAGAATATGTAGAAAAAGTGTAAAAAAGTTCATAAGTGCATTGTTTACAGGCAAGACTCCTTGGAGCTGTGCAGAAATGAAACTTGGATCCAAAAATCATATTGCTTTGCAAATTACTCTACATAAATGTTACACAAAAGTATATATGTATTTGACATCTGGAAGGTCATTTGTGTTCAAGAGAGGGTTAAACTCTACTGTAAGAAGCCAAGTGTAAACGTAAGTTAAAAATCTAAAATATAGATTAGAATTAATACATTCTGACAATAGTCAACATGTTCATATGTTGGATAAAAGAATTAGGAAAATAACAGATTTCAAGTAATCTTAAGAATACACTAATAGAATAATTGCTCTTAATAACTATATATTAATTACTTGACTAATAGCATCATTTAGAAAATCAGTAAGTAAACCTTTAAGAAAGCTGATGATAAGCTTAAAGTAAGTTAAGTAAGGAATGTTATCTAGGTAGAGGTTTATAGCTTCGGCTTAGCTTTTTTTGTCACCTCTTGTAGAAAACAAAATGAGGATTCTCTGGCATTGGCTATTACACAACAGCAAACTCTCTCGAATTCGATAACAAAAGAGGATGATTGGGACCATATAACGGTATCATGTGAGTTGGTATGATTGAAGAACGTTAGCCCAGAAGTCGTGTCAAGGCTTACTATCTCCATTAAAACCATCCCATGAGAAATTAATGACGTATTTGCCACCTTGAATGCATGACCCAATGGGAACCAACATTGTTATGATCCCACACTAGTGGTATCATAGATAATTGAGGCTAGCATCAATCAGGAACAAAACTGATTGCAGAACTATTGTTTGAGCAGTCCATTAGCAAAATGTGCCAAGTCTCTTCTAGTTTTCCTTCATATAACTTGTATTTTCTTGTGAAGTTCTCATAATTTACTGATGGATGATAAGTTAATAAATGGTTATTTCTAAGTAATTAACGAAAGGCTTTCAGAATGTAAGTTCTTATAAAAGATTATAATCATATTACTAGATTTTTATAAATAATATATATGATTTTTTTTATTAAAAGGTCTCAGTCTCAATTCCTTATTTCACATAAACGTGTTGAAATATAACTACAAAGGATTAGTTAAGTAATCTGATGATATTAAACGTAAATAAAACAAACTTAATAGAAGTAGCTACAAGAGAATAGCTTAGAAAGAAAGGAATATATGAGCCCAGACATTTCCAGATTAACTCAGAAAATAGAAGAAACAATAGGCGAAATAGAAACATGAGAGACATGCTGATTGTTTATTTGTAATTAAACATAAAGCTACACAATGGGCTATCTGTGCTCTGCCCACCACGGGTATCGAAACCCGGATTCTAGCTTTGTGAGTCCGTAGACATACCGCTGTGCCACTGGGGGGCGAGAGACATGCAGCAAAATAAAACGGAAAATATTGGATGTTTCAAATGTGATTTTTAAGGGACACACACATTGCTAGAGGTTGTTTCAGAAGAGAAACAAAATAAGTAGAATGTTTAAATGGGTTAAAGGGACAAATATATGGCTCGTGATTGTAGTCATTCACAAAGAAATAAATTTTAAAAAATGGCCAGATCAGAAATCTTAAAATAAGTCCAAAGAGCTAATGACAAAACAGGTAATTGTAGAAGTTACAAAAATCATAATTTCGTCTGCAATTACGAAAACGAATTGGGAGTAATTCTGGCAGAATTTGTTACTAGATTAAGCATACATAGTATCATTGGGCTTTCACTAGTAGCTAGTTTAGGGACAGAGGCCATAGAGCATCAGTTATTGGTTCATATAGAATCTAGATATTCTCTGCTAAGAGAAAATTTAGTTAAAACCCAACATCTTATATAACGTATGAAAGGTTGTTTGTTTGTTTGTTTTTGAATTTCGCGCAAAGCTACACGAGGGCTATCTGCGCTAGCCGTCCCTACTTTAGCAGTGTAAGACTAGAGGGAAGGCAACTAGTCATCACCACCCACCGCCAACTCTTGGGCTACTATTTTACCAACGAATGGTGGGATTGACCGTCACATTATAATGCCCCCACGGCTGAAAGGGCGAGGATGTTTGGTGTGACAGGGATTCGAACCCGCGACCCTCAGATTGCGAGTCGAGTGCCTTAACCACCTGGCCATGCCAGACCGTATGAAGGGAAGTTTCAAAAAGTACCTTAACTTCTATTATAGTGTATTCAGTTAAATAATTATAGAACTATTGTGTTCAAATAGAAGACAGTGATTTATAATTTGAACATTTATTTTATATCTGTAATCAGATAAACTTAAAAATAGAGCACACTTTTTTTTAAATAATTATGAAACCTCAGATCAAACCTAAAACATCATTAGCACTGATATTCTACGTAATAATAAAGAACACAGTAAAAGTTGGAAAGGAAGTATATTTAAGTGTCATACGAAAAATCCTGCTAGTGGTGGTAAAGAGAAAAACATAAGTCAAGTAGTAGCGAGAGAGATAAAGTGAGAACAGGGCAAGTAGTTAGAAGTAAAACAGTGAGTAATAATGATATTAATAAAGGAGAAAAAATAATAAACAAGCATGTAACTACAATGACCCCCCTACAACGACGTTATACTTAGAGTAGGCAACAGAGCATCTCAACAGGAGAGTCTACTAGAATACATGCCTGTGAGTTACGGAAATACATTAGAGAAATCAAGTTGTTATTAAAGCTGAAGACCAAAATGAAGACGTAAAAAGGGAAATATAGATAGAGCAATCAGGTGTATACGTTACTGCGTGACTCAGTTAGGTAACTGAGTAAAAGTACCTATAAAGACTTAAAATATGAGTGAGATTAAAATAGTACTGCCTAAACGTATAGTAGTAGTAGGAAGAGCTAGCCTAGAGAAAGTAGCTACAGTACAGGAAAATAAATCAGATTTTGATAAGAACTGTGTACAAAGTAAAATAGATTGAGATTTTGTATTAGGAGATGTAAAGACAAATCAAGTGAAATTGAGCTTATTAGAGGAATATAAAAACACATTGTTTGAGAGGTTTATCCCAATAGTTACACAAAAAGGTTAAAATACAAAGAGTGCAGAGAAGAACCAGGTAAAGTTAAAAGCATGCATGAGAAATATGCTCAAAGAAGGACAGTAGTAGTCCTTATGCACCTCCAATTGTGTTAGTTTAAATTCCGTATTGACTTTCGAATGGTGAACCAGGTAATTGTCATCACCTCACATCCGTTATCCAATATGCAAGAGACCTTAGATAGGTTAGGTCACAGTAAGTACCCAATATACAAGAGACCTCAGATAGGTTAGGTCACAGTAAGTACCCAATATACAAGAGACCTCAGATAGGTTAGGTCACAGTAAGTACCCAATATACAAGAGACCTCAGATAGGTTAGGTCAAAGTAAGTACTTTTCTTCCATGGATTTGCAAAACAACTATTTTCAAGCTAAAATTGAAGAGGGAGATAAAGCTAAGACTTTATTCATCTTATCATTAGGATAATATCAGGTTCAAAGAATGTCTTTTGGTTCATGAAATTCTCTATTGTCAGAAGTAGAAGATTAAATGTTTTGTAAATTGGATGTCGGAATATGTTTTGCAGCGACCTTTAAAGAGCACTTAGAAAGATTAAGATATGTAATGAATAGTTTGCATGAGGCAAATCTGAAATTAAAACTAACTAAATGTCAAGTTCTGAGAAGGAAAGTAGACTAATTAGAACACATAGTAACCACAGAAAGTGTAAAAACAGATCCATAGAAGTTAGTAGTATATAAAAGTTATTCAGTACTGAACGTAGTTAAATATATTCATGCATTTTAGCTTTATAGAATTCTACAAAAGGATTATTCTACATTTTGCAATACTTGCAAAGTCCTTAATAAAACTGACAAAGAAATATAATATTTTTCAATGGATGAATAAGAGACATGGAGCACTGAAGAAATTACGATAATAACTGTTAAAGGCACCAGCTTTGAGCCATCCAGATTTTAGCAAATAATTATTTCTAAGCATAGATGCTTCAGGTTATGCAGTAAGAGCAGTACTGTTGCAGTTAGATGCAAATGGGAAAGAACACATTTGACTTACCAAAGTAGACAGTTAGGAATGGCCAAGATAAATTACCGAATGACAGAGCAAAAATGTTTGGCAGTAGTGCATGGTAGGAAATGTACCATAACTACAGATCATGCACACTTACAGTGATTAACAAGATGATCATTGGTTTTACAGGAATACACAGATCTGATAGTAAAACTTTAATTTAGATATGTCAGAAGCACAGCAAATAATTCAAAACAAATGATCAACAAAACTAATAAAGTGAAGAAAGACAATGTGGACAGCTACGAAGTAGTTTGTGATCTAGATCATGAAACAAAAAGAAAGATGTAGCTGTAAGTTCAGTAATAAATATAGTATTACAAGGAAAAGAAACTGGATACGTGTTAGATTCAGATATGTGGTTCTGCTCCAAAGTAATGTAATTATGAGGATTATAAAGTAAAAATGCTACAAAGATCATAAATAGTATTTTGGATAAGAAACAAACAATGAACTAAAGCAGTCAAAAGTAGAGAAAAACAGGTAAATACAAAAGCAAAACTTAGTGAGTTTAAGCTAGAACAATGCTTGTCATATACACCCATTACTGAAAGAGGAAACACTAAGAAATTAGCTAAACCATGAAAAGGTTCCTTTAGCGCAAACAAGAAAACAAGTTCAGTAAACTTGCAATACAAGATATATAGTAAAAAAGTTATACAGTTAGTACAGGTCAATAAGTTAGATAAAGTTTAAAAAAAACTTAACCATGTGAGTCAAAAAACTACCTGAGAAATAAAGCTTAGTTAAACAGATGAACCCAAAGACAGAAATAAATATAAAATAATAAAAAAGGCAATGACGAAATAGAGTGTACTGAACCCTTAAAATATGATTTTGTACTGGATGATGGCTTAAGTTATCGATGTAAAGACTAAAACATTAGATTTAGACCAAGTATAGGAACAGAATACAAGCACTAGGAAAAACCCTCCACCAAACATTATAGCCAAACTCAGGCATAGACATTCACGGTCCACCATCTATAGCAGAAGTCAGTAGAGGTGAAACCATAACAACACAATCAACATCAATAATGCATGTTTATAGAACTAGTGGTAGACCAACCTTGGATATTAGATGTCCCATCAAAAGATAAAAAGAGGTTAGCCTTGACTCACATGTGATCAAACACATGACCAGACATAATATTGATAAGGTGAAAAAGAGAGAAAGTAATTCAATAGGGAAAAGTTGTGTAATATACTGAATATGTTATTTAACACAATGCATCTGTAATAACTGATAATACTGTAGAGTTCCTAAAATTCAGAAGATATGAATAAGTTTATTTCCAGCAATTCTAGGGCAAGCTCTATTCTTGTGATAATGATGGTGACCATGGTGATATGGCAGAAAATATTTTTCCAATAAAGAACCAAGCAGATACACTACTTATCGAGAGAAGGAATTTGATCTTATCAAAAAATACGTTGATACTAGTGTAAGACATACCTTTCAACCAGTATTTTTGTTTGTTAACTATATTACAAGAAAAGCTTAGTGAAAGCACCCTTAATCGAGAAACAAGTGTAACTTCTAAAGATGGGAAGTTCAATGGTGTTGCTATGGTGTAAATAATAAAGACAACAGAGACTTGTTTTTATAGAAGTTTAAATTGGCTGCAATAATTGAAAATCTCGAGGATTTCAGAAGACCAAACGAGTTGATCAAATGGGAAATTAGGAAATAAAACAAACTATATGGAAAAAGGTTCGTGTAAAAATTAATAATGAGGGTTTCTTTAAATAAATTAAAGGTAAGCAAAATGTTAGGATGGGAGTAGGGCCTTTGAGAGATGAGAAGGTAAGGCTAATATCTAATGATTGTGGAATGGCTGCGTTATTAAATTCTACTTTTTTCTTAAATTTTTACTAATGAAGATTGAAGAAATATTTATCATTCTGAATGGTTGCTAGATGGAAAGAGTTTAAACAAGATAGTCAAATTAATTTTGAGCTTGTTGGGAAGTTTAAATATCGATAAAGCTCTTGAGCCAGATAATATTTACCCAAGGAATATGAAGTAGGTTGAGGATTGGATATGTGAGTTACTCGCTACTACTTTTTCTAAGTCCTTAAATAGTAGGCGAGGTGCCAGAAGATTGGAAGTTGGATAATGTTGCTCTACTTTTCAAGAAAGATGATAAAAATGTTGGAAAAAGTTTTGAAAGTCTGATAAACAAAATGTTTTACAACGTTACTTAACCAAGAATAGTTAACCTGATTTCACTAGGGAAAAATCTTGCCTTATTGATCTTCTGACTTCCTCTGAAGAGGATACTTATTACGTAGATATATAGATCCAGATGTCGATTTAGTGGATTTGGATTTTCAGAAAACGTATGACAAAATATCACATAAAATACTTGTTTAAAATATCACTTTAGGTGCGGGAGATAGGTTGGCTCATTGAATAAAACTGGGTGAATATAAAAAAGCAAAACGTTGTTATAAATGGAGTTCAGTCAAACTGGATAAATGTCACAATCGAGATATCTCAGGGATCAGTTCTAGGATCTTTACTCTTTTTAATTTATATCAATAACACAGATGAAAGAATGATCAGTAAACCATTTAAATGTGCTGATGATATTATAATTTTGGGAGTTACTAGCTTTGAGGATGCTGATGCTGCTTTACAAAATATTTAGATCATTTGCTTAGTAGACAAATAAATGACATGGCTTTTAATTATAATAAATGCAAGGTTATACATATGGTATATTACAATTTAGATTATGAATAAAAATGTGATGGAAATAATCTTAACAGTGTTATGGAAGAAAAGGATCTTGATGTTCTGGTTGGTCAGTCTCTTAATTTATCCACAAGTATGCTGTTGCTAATGACAGGGCAAATATTATTTTATGTTGTATCTACAAGTCTAAAGAGGTAATAATGTCATTGTATGAGTCACTGGTTAGGCCACATTTGGAGAGTGTATTCAGTATTGGGCTCCTTACCTTAGAAAGGACATTGAACTGTTAGAAAGGGTTCAGAGGAGAGCTACTAGGATGATACTTGCGATGGAAAGGTTGTCATACAATGATAGGATAATATCTCTGAAATTGTTTTCTCTTGAAAAAAATATGGTAACTGAAACCTTATTGAGGCGTTTAAGATTATTAATGGAATTGATAGTGTTGATGCGTCATCTTTTTTTCGTACTTAGTGGACAGAAATATAAATGTTGACTGGGTAGAAGTCGTCTTCAACTAAGAGAGCTCTATTTTTTTAACAGGGTGACTGCATTTGGAATTGGTTGCCTTCAGATGTGGTAGATGCAGTTAATCTAAGGGAAGGATTGATAAATATATGAATGATAATGGCTGCCTTCGAGTGTCTTATTTTTATTTTG
>NW_013667046.1:161234-169660 GCF_000517525.1 Limulus polyphemus
ATGTACATATATGTATATATAAAATGATAAACAATTAACTTGGAGATATAAGGAAGTAAATAAGTGACTTATTATTAGAATTAAACGATATTAAAGATAGTGTTTTGATATAAAATACCAAAGGCCCAAAAGAGGATTAACCAATGCTTGGGAAAATATCTTAAAATTCTTATTTGGTAAGGCAACTATGGGTGATTTAAGGAAATTAAATAAAAAGGTAAATGATCAAAGACAGTTACATCTTTTTAGGTAAACAAGCAACAATAATGAACTCATTAAAACAAATTTTCGAAATGCGTGATCTAGAAAGTATGTGATGCATTAATAGTTAACTAATACATGTTAAAGTACAAAAGAGAGAAAAAAAATAAAATAGGGGTGGAAATGTCAGTTTTTAATGGAAGTATTCAAAACAGTTTACAGTAGTTAGGGTTCATACTAGAATATAATTGAACAGAAGTAACCAGATTAGTTCTAGATCTTAATGTAACAGCTGACAGAACACTGAGCTCACACTTCCTACCATACGAATTGATATCTCATGAACGAAAATATTTTTTAATTTACTGATTAGTATTAAGTAATTGGTATTTTTGTGGTTAGCTACTTTCATTTCCTTCATTTCCTGATTATTATTAAGTAATTGGTATTTTTGTGGTTTATTACTTTTATTTCCTGATTATTATTAAGTAATTGGTATTTTTGTGGTTTATTACTTTTATTTCCTGATTATTATTAAGTAATTGGTATTTTTGTGGTTTATTACTTTCATTTCCTGATTATTATTAAGTAATTGCAGGAAATGAAAGTAATAACCACAAAAATATATTATTATTAAGTAATTGGTATTTTTGTGGTTTATTACTTTCATTTCCTGATTATTATTAAGTAATTGGTATTTTTGTGGTTTATTACTTTTATTTCCTGATTATTATTAAGTAATTGATATTTTTGTGGTTTGTTATTTTCTTTTCCTATATACTTCTGAGTACTAGATTTCTTATACTTACCTGGTGTTAAGGTAAGGCTTCTTTATCAGCGGTGTTCCTGCCCATACTACGACTTCGCAAGATAGTAAAATGTTTTTTTTTTATTTATTCTTTTTTTTTAAATTCCCCCCAGTGGTTCAACGGTGAGCTTAAGGAATTGCAAGGCTAAAAATCCGAGTCCCCAAGGTAGACAGAGAGCAGCTAGCGTATTGTGTAGCTTTGCACTAAACAAAACACAAGTTTTTGAACATCACTTGCCATCATAGCAATGGAGAAATGGTTGTCTATTGATATATTCTGATATGCCCATTAAATCTAGTGAAATAGCTATTTGTTCATAAGCTATTTTTTTAATTTATGTTATCCTGATGTATGTCGTTATACTTTGGAATATTAGGCATTTCTAATTGTAGTCTAAGGTTATTGCACTGTTTGAAAAGTAAAACAAGTATCAAGAGAAAAGAAAACGGCTTGGAATAAATTTGAAATAGAAAGACAACGGTTGAATTGTTCAATTAAGCATATCAAGTTTCAAACGAACAAGAAAAAAAAGATATCTGCTAACGGCAAATAGCCAAAGTTGCCATAAAAGTGGAATAGCTTCATTAGCCGCCAAACGTAGCCACTAGTAAATTCTGGCGAGAATAAAGCCCATTAATGTGTCTCTAATGTAGGGTTCCCTGAGGAACCTAGGGGCAACTCCATAAACAAGATTGGATTCGGTTCAAGGTACTATGTAAATGAAGTATATAAAGATCAGAAATACTCGAACAGTAAAAGGTTAAGTGAATTTAAGCCTTTTTTGTGTGTATCTTTGTTTGTTATTAAAGATAACAACACCATATTCAGGTTAAGCACGACTCAACACGACTTATTACATTTATCTTTAAACTTAAACTATTATAAGACTAAAACATTGTTAAAATTGTGTATGTTTATTTAACAATCTATAAATTCGACTTATATAATAACTTATATTATGTCTAATCTAAGAAAAACGACAATTGCCAATTAAATACAGTGTAAGTAAATTCAGTAGTGTGAAAAAATGTAAATAACACCGAGTTTTAAAACAAAATCTACAACTCTACACTTAAACAGAGTAAACTTTTTGTCTACATTATAGTGTTACAACAACTAAGAAATCATATCTTTGTGTAGGGAGCTTAATGATGAAAATTTTCGTCTCAAGGTGTGATATGTCTCCATATTTGTACTTGACCGCAAAGTCACGGATTCACTCACTTACTTATAAATCATCAAAAGGCATAGCCTTTATCTTCCTAAGCAAGTTAGTCCTTCTATTCTCCCATACCTGATCACGAAAAAAGTCAAGAAATCCCAATCCTACCCCCCCCCCTTTCACCAGTGAGGGAATATGGAAGATATCCACCCTTCTCATCAGTTAGCAAAAAAAACAAAAAAACTTTACTCTACGGCTTCATTAAGGTTAGTAGTATAAGAACTGTTAGATGTGAAAATCAAGAAAATGTTTCCATCAGTCGACAGAATCCACCGTAGTGCTTTTCGCATCAAGATAGTCATTAATCTGTTCTATCCATAACCAGAAAATCAGACGCTAAAAAAAAAGACAAATTAACGTGTTTATGCAGAATAATACTTTAAAAGTTACGGTTTACACGCCGAAAGCCGGACAAATATTGGAAAATTAATAGGTTTAAAAAGTGTTATAAAATTAAGTTAACAGAAGATTTTTATATCCCTTTTCTTTGTCACCAGGTGGACAATAACACAAAAGTGTTCTACTAGGGGACAGATAGTTCCAAAATATACCGCCAGAGGCGTTGAGATCATCTATTAGATTCACTCGAGAAGGTGTTGTTGAACCTGTCTGAACATGAAAATCAAATTGTGTCATGTTAGTGAAAACAAAAAAAAAAATCTACTATACATATATAATTGTTTAACACGATATTAGTTCAACATTATCGTTATGGTCAACTTTCCACTGTAATTTCTCTTTATTATCCAGACTATTTTCCATTGTATGCTGTATATCATGATTATACGTGTATTGGTTTAATTTACAATCTACGTAGAAGACTATTTTCCATTGTATGGTGTATATCATGATTATACGTGTATTGGTTTAATTTACAATCTACGTAGAAGACTATTTTCCATTGTATCTTGTATATCATGATTATACGTGTATTGGTTACAATCTACGTAGAATACTATTTTCCATTTGAACTTTAAACGTTAAAACCCTAGATGTATGTAATATTAAAAGGTTAACCAAAGTTGTATGTTTAAATGAAAGTGGACAACTCGTTTGTGTTTTCAATTTCGCCTTATATATATATAATATTTTCTTCCATTCAGTTTTTGTTACAGTTTGGCGATCTATATAGCGTGTTTAATGATTTATTCATGGAATTATGCAAATATTTGTTTAACTTACGGTAAATTTAAACATGAAACATTACTCTACACAAATAATCAAACTGTAAAAAAACCGATGAAACAAAATATTAATCTTACTCATTCATACACTTGTTCGTTATAATAGATGATGATGAATATTCGTATTGTCCATTTTTGTTTGGCCATAAAACTTTGGTTAACGTTTTTATATATAATTTATATCTAAAGTTTAATTGTTTAAAGTTAACATAAAATATCGTTGTACAAGTATATTGTAAATTAAAACAATAAATCTATAATCATGAAGTACGCTATACAAATATTCAAACTGTAATAAATTAAACATGAAATATCAATTTTACGTATTCAAACGCCTTGTTTATCATTGATAAAAGAATGCTAAAATTAAATTATTGAATAAAGTTGACCATAACGATAATGTTGAAATAACATTGTGTTAAGAACAACATAGAATGTAATAATAGTTTATTATTGTTGATTTTTGTATAACATCCCAAAATATGATATTACCCTGATAATGAGAGATTTAAAGGATCATAAATTGAAGCGGAATAGTAAAAGAAATAATGAAGAAAAGGAATGAACTTACACGTCGAAATACAGAAAAGCCTTGGGTTGCTGTAACCGAATAGTAAGATTTGCCCGTCACTCTTATAACTCACCCACAGCCCCAAAATGCAGAGAACGATTTTTATTTTTAACAACGTAAACCCCGGATAACATAAGGTTAATATTTTTCAATTATTTTGTTCATAAAGCATAAAAATTGCTGATATTAGATACATGCTGCATTGCGAATGCAAAAAATATATAAAATTACATAGTTTTTATGTTTTCTAGGTACACGTTCTTACCTCAACTAAGTGTAAGGAACCATTTTTTTCTGGCGTATGTTGCCAAGCGAGTTACGGTCATGATTGTTAAGTTTGTTTTATTTTTCACTTTGGGCTTTCATAAGAATCCATCTGCCTGTTTCCACTTTAATAATTTACTTTATGGGTGTAAATTCAATATCTTTTTTTGTTCTTAAATGAACTCTTCTACATATAATTTGTATGTATAATGAGTTAATCTTCTTCTACATATGAACTATTTTCATAAGCGGAATTACACAGTGCAATTCGCAAGTTTTGAGGATTTTTAAAACATACAGTGAAAAAAAAAAGTGTAGATTTTTTCTTGCAAATAAGGGAGAGATATGATCAAGTACGTTTTTCAAGTTTTCAAAAACTTGAAATTAGCCTATCTAATTTTCATATTTGTTATGAATACTTCCCATTCTTCAGTGATAATAAATGCATCATTTTGAGACAAACAATCGTAACTTGATAGAATACGTTTTGTAAAATATTATACCTTGAAGGTTATTCTATACAAATCTTGTTCCGCGAGAACATAAACAACTTTCAAACTCTTGATGACAGCAAGTTGCAGTTTATTTGTATCACAGAATCGCATTTTGGAAACATATCTAACAAAGTATTTGATTTTGTTATTACAATTACGATGTTTTGAGGTCGACCTTGACGAATAAGTGAATTGCATTATCCTCGCATATGTCCACACTCGAAGGTTTTATTTTCTAGTAATATCAGTATTCCTTACATATACGACGTTTTGGGGAACAAAAAAGCAATGGTCAATCTTGAGGTGTGGTATATTCTGAACTGAAATAGCTCGAAAGTATAGGAGAGGTCCGCTAATAACAAGAGATTTGACAGGATAAGTTTTTATAGAACAGTGCTGAATGTATGCCAACTGAGCTTACGTCTAGAAATAACTGGAGTGAATACGAAGTGTAAAACACCAGGAGTACGTTCTTTATTAAATCGTTACAAGATGAAATAACAGTGTTTATACTTGCTACTTACCACAGTCGTCGCTTCTACCGAGTCAGAATCAGTGATAGTACTTTATGGTTCCTTTCCCCGTCCCACCAAACATGCTCGCCCTTTCAGCCTTGAGTGCGTTATTATGTGACGGCCAATCCCACTATTCGTTGGTAAAAAGAATAGCCTTAGAGTTGGCGGTGGGTGGTGATGATTGGCTGCCTTCCCTCTCGTCTTACACTGCTAAATTAGGGACGGCTAGCGCAGATAGCCCTCGTGTAGCTTTGCGCAAAATTAAAAAACAAACAAACAAACGTTGAAAACCAAAATAAACTGTCTTGAAACGAGTTTTCCAGCTCGCAAGAAACCTCAGTTTCTTTGTCTTGGGATGTTTCACAAAGTGATTGGTTACCCTCTTACAATAATCGTTGTCTGGGACTGAAATACATCACTCAATCAGCCACTGACCAGTAGAGAACGTTTCAGTATTTTAGCGGACCAAAAGGATGAAACTTGATATGATGAAGAGAAGACAAAGCCACAAGACAAGACTAGTTTGGAAAACCTTAACTCTTTTTTTTAATCATATGCTTTTTGCCACACTAGCACATATTCAGAATAAGCATATTTTTTTTTTAGAAGAGCACAGAGGAACAAGTAGTGGTTTGTCTTAGTGTGTGTGTTCGTGCTTGACTTTGTCCCTTCCTAGTAATGCTGGTGTTCCTTACATTTACGAGGTTTTGTGGACAAATGGTCGACCTCGAGGTACGAGTGTTTGTTAAGTCTTTGTGTATAACCGTGCTCGACGGCGTCCCTTGTTAGCAATATCGGTATTCCTTAGCTACTATAATTTCAGTTATGACTATCATAATATAATAGTTTATTTCAGTTTCCAAATAGGCATCAACTAAGGAGTCAAAAGCTTTCACTAATAAAGATAATTATGTACGAAGAGAAAACTCTCGGTGGTTCATTTTAAATTTTGGGCAAATGTCATATTACAAACACAGTGTAGAATATAAATACAAGCTTATATCCAAACACATCAACGGTACAATAAACGTTTGCACAGAGACGAATATTTGTGAACTAGAAAACACTCGCAATGGCAAAACAACGTCAGATGTAAATTATAAACATGTTGGTAAATTTCATATTTAATTCGAATGATTTGTATATGTTAATATAGTGATATATCACTACAGCTGCGAGCGATGGCATGACAAGCGCTTTTATATTTGGTTCGTGACGAATTCCCGACCATATTACTGTACAATGCTGCCACTAGATAAACTTATGAGTGGATGTTATATAAAGTCATTTCAAGGAGAAATATACATACAGCGAGGTTTTTAAACGACGCACAGCTAAAGGACACAACAGTCTTCAGTGTTCTGTACAGAGTGTTAAGGACAGCAATAAGCTCTCAAACTACATTACAACCCCCATCTATTTCAACGCCCTCTTCCGCAAAATTAACCTTCTCTCCAGGAGATATATCCTGACAATAAAAGCTTCCATCCACACTTCGAAATGTACGACTGTTTTCATGAGACGGATGGCCGAAAATTTTGAAAACACGGAAATTCCATTTGACCATGTAACCGGCAGTCCCCTAACACAGCTCCAATGGAACATTTGTGCCTTTATTTTATATAAACATGATTTTGGAATTCGTCGTCCATGTATGTGGAACGTTTATTACTGTTAGAGGGCTTGCCAGTCTCGTCATTCTTCCTACATGATTTTCTTACATTAGACACTGCAGGGTTGGTCCATAGAGCGTAATAACGGCCATCCCATCAGATTGAGTTCGATAGAGGACAACGCGGAACGTGGAATATCATGTTCATGGAATACGATTAACCTCAATACAAGCAGTAAATCAGCTGCTTCACTAATATTCTCTCACATTCTGACATGTTTAAAGTTAATAACGTCTTTTTTTCTGAAGAAAATTAATATATACGATCTCATATTAATAATGTAAACCAATAACAATGCTAAAATATGTCACATTTTCAATCCATTCAAACAGAAAATAATGTCATTCACAAAAACTATTATTGGAAACACGCAAACGGAAAGTCTGGAAAATATAGACACAACTCTGAAAGGAAGAATAAAATGGAAGGAAACTCAGATAAGCTTGATATCATTATGAGTTCACCTATTCTTATGTTATCATAAGAAATTATTAATTCAAGAGAAAATATTCTATTTATTAAAACAATATACGCGTATTTTACCAATTATTAGTAGTATTTTCACAAAAGTAATCATATTAATGTCAAAAGAGCAATTCTGTATCGCCTGTCTTCCTGATAGCGGTTTTTATTTACATATTTCTTTTATATCCTTTTTTTCTTGTTAAATTTTATTATCGTTTATATACTTGATAATTTATTTTAATTATTTAAAACTCAGATCCAACTTTTATCTTAATTAAAAGAGTAAAGTTAATTTTTCAAACTTCACTAATTTTTTAGAATTTTCTTTGTTTTTGACAGACGTTTAATACCCCTCTGTAAAAGTAATTTCCGACTTTTATGCTTTCGTTTATATAAGGAATTTTGATTAGAATTTTTTTTTATTTTACAAATGACTAAAACAAATCACTCATTGTTCCAGAAACAAGTCTATATATCGTGATTAAGTTAAAATAATTAAAGTTCTTCCCTTGTCTTTTTTGCACAAACTTTTTTCTCCGGGAACTGTGCGACTTGCTGTACGTTTTTATTATTGATTTAAAATACTTGAGGGAAGACAACTAGTTATATTTTACCAGTGAATGGTGGGATTGACCGTCATTTTTTAACGCCCCCACGGCTTAAAGGGTAAGCATATTTGGTAGGATGGCGATTCGAATCTGCAACCACCACATTGCGAGTCACGCGCCCTCTCCACCTAACCATGCCGGGCCGGCAGAAAGGATGACATCCACTGTTTCTGTTTATTCTTATTAAGATATTTCTAGGTTTTCATTTTCATAAATTTAGATTTTGTTAAGAAAACTAGAAATTTTGGACTGAGTATTATATGGCACAACAAATATCTAAACTGTCCTGTATTACATGTCCCCAAATCATTTTTTTATTCTGTCTGTGGCCCGGCATGGCCAGGTGAATAAGACGCTCGACTCGCAATCTGAGGGTAGCGGGTTCGAATCCCAGTCACATCAAACATGCTCGCTCTTTCA